>NW_026709038.1:0-58857 GCF_030490865.1 Poecile atricapillus | reverse complement strand
CATAGAACAAGAGACGTCATCGCGTTTAGCCCCGCCCACTAATTACCATATCACGCACGTGGCCACGCCCCCCCCCCCCCCCCCCCCGTTTTGACCACGCCCCCCAGCGCCGCCGTCTTTGCGTCACTTCCGGGGCGGCCCCGCGGCGCGCGCGCAAAGATGGCGACGCCCTATGTGACGGACGAGACCGGTGAGCGCGGGGGGGCCCCGCGGCCTTGGGGGGGCTCCGGGACCCCCCCGGGACCCCCCCCCGAGACCCCCGGGATCCCCCCCTGACCCGCGCGGGGGTCCCGGGCTCGGGGAGGGCCCAAGGGGGGGAGTGAGGGGGGGGCGGGACCCCCGTGAGGGGCTCGGGGGGGGGCGGGGTTTGTGAGGGGAGGGGGGGAGGGGGATTTGGGGGGGGGTCCTGGAGGTCCCCGTGAGGGGTTTGGGGGTCTCTGAGGGGGGATTTGGGGACCCCAGGGGGGGTCTCGGGGTCAGGAAGGGTCTGAGGGGGGTTTGGGGGGGGAGGGACCCCCGTGAGGGGCTCGGGGGGGTTCCAATGATTTTGGGGAGGGGTCCTGGAGCTCCCCGTGAAGATTTTGGGTTCCTCGTGAGGGTTTTGAGGTCCCCGTGAGGGGTTTGGGGTCCCCGTGAGGGGTTTGGGGGTCCCTGAGGGGGGATTTGGGGACCCCTGGGGGGGTCTCGGGGTCGGGAAGGGTCTGAGCGGGGTCCGAGGATTTTGGGGAGGGGTCCTGGAGGTCCCCGTGAGGGGTTTGGGGTCCCCGTGAGGGGTTTGGGGGTCTCTGAGGGGGGGATTTGGGGACCCCCGGGGGGGTCTCGGGGTCGGGAAGGGTCTGAGGGGGTTTGAGGGGGGGGAGGGACCCCCGTGAGGGGCTCGGGGGGGGGCGGGGTTTGTGAGGGGAGGGGGGGAGGGGAGTTTGGGGGGGGGTCCTGGAGCTCCCCGTGAGGGGTTTGGGGGTCTCTGAGAGGGGATTTGGGGACCCCCGGGGGGGTCTCGGGGTCGGGAAGGGTCTGAGGGGGTTTGAGGGGGGGGCGGGACCCCCGTGAGGGGTCTCGGGGGGGGGCGGGGTTTTAAGGGGGGGTCCTGAAGCTCACCCTGAGGGGTTTGGGGGTCCCTGAGGGGGGATTTGGGGACCCCCGGGGGGGTCTCGGGGTCGGGAAGGGTCTGAGGGGGGTTTGGGGGGGTTCCAATGATTTTGGGGAGGGGTCCTGGAGGTTCTCGTGAGGGGTTTGGGGTCCCCGTGAAGATTTTGGGGTCCCCGTGAGGGGTTTGGGGGTCCCTGAGGGGGGATTTGGGGACCCCCGGGGGGGTCTCGGGGTCAGGAAGGGTCTGAGGGGAGCGGGACCCCCGTGAAGGGTGTGGGGGGGCGGGGTTTTGAGGGGGGGTCGTGGAGATTCTCATGAAGGTTTGGGGGTCCCCGTGAGGGTTTTGGGGTCCCTGAGGGGGGATTTGGGGACCCCCGGGGGGTTTCAGGGTCGGGAAGGGTCTGAGGGGGGTTTGGGGGGGTTCCAGTGATTTTGGGGAGGGGTCCTGGAGGTTCTCGTGAGGGGTTTGGGGTCCCCGTGAGGGTTTTGGGGTCCCTGAGGGGGATTTGGGGACCCCCGGGGAGGTTTCGGGGTCGGGAAGGGTCTGAGGGGGGTTTGGGGGGGTTCCAGTGATTTTGGGGAGGGGTCCTGGAGGTTCTCGTGAAGGTTTTGGGGTCTCCATGAGGGTTTTGGGGTCCCTGGAGGGGATTTGGGGACCCCCGGGGGGGTTTTGGGGTCGGGAAGGGTCTGAGGGGGGTTTGGGGTCCCCATGGTGTCCCCATGGTGTCCCCCCAGTGTCAGGGGGTGTCCCCAGGGTGTCCCCGTGGTGTCCCCAGGGTGTCCCCAGGGTATCCCCCAGTGTCAGGGGGTGTCCCCAGGGTGTCCCCATGGTGTCCTCATGTCCCCAGGGTGTCCCAGGTGTCCCCAAGGTGTCCATGGGTGGCTCTGGGGATGTCCCAATGGTGTCCCCATGGTGTCCCCGTGGTGTCCCAGGTGTCCCCATGGTATCCCCATGTCCCCATGGTGTCCCAGGGTGTCCCCATGGTGTCAGGGGGTGTCCCAGGTGTCCCCAGGGTGTCCCCATGTCCCTATGGTGTCCCCATGTCCCTGTGGTGTCCCTGTGGTGTCCCCATGTCCCCAGGGTGTCCCCGTGGTGTCCCCCCGGTGTCAGGGGGTGTCCCCAGGGTGTCCCCATGTCCCCATGGTGTCCCCATAGTGTCCCCGTGGTGTCCCCATGGTGTCCCCAGGGTGTCCCCATGGTGTCCGCATGTCCCCATGGTGTCCCCATGGTGTTCCCCCGTGTCCCCATGTCCCCATGGTGTCCCCCCGGTGTCAGGGGGTGTCCCCAGGGTGTCCCCGTGTCCCCGTGGTGTCCCCATGGTGTCCCCATGGTGTCCCCAGGGTGTCCCCATGGTGTCCCCGTGTCCCCGTGGTGTCCCCATGGTGTCCCTGTGGTGTCCCCATGTCCCCAGGGTGTCCCCAGGGTGTCCCCCGGTGTCAGGGGGTGTCCCCAGGGTGTCCCCATGTCCCCGTGGTGTCCCCATGGTGTCCCCATGGTGTCCCCCCAGTGTCAGGGGGTGTCCCCAGGGTGTCCCCAGGGTGTCCTCATGTCCCCAGGGTGTCCCAGGTGTCCCCAAGGTGTCCATGGGTGGCTCTGGGGATGTCCCCAGGGTGTCCCCCGGTGTCAGGGGGTGTCCCCATGGTGTCCCCGTGGTGTCAGGGGGTGTCCCCTTGGTGTCCCCCCATGTCCCCGTGGTGTCCCCATGGTGTCCCCATGGTGTCAGGGGGTGTCCCAATGGTGTCCCCATGGTGTCCCCATGTCCCCGTGGTGTCCCCATGGTGTCCCAGGTGTTCCCAGGGTGTCCCCGTGGTGTCCCCGTGGTGTCCCCATGGTATCCCCATGTCCCCATGGTATCCCCATGGTGTCAGGGGGTGTCCCCATGGTGTCCCCCCGTGTCCCCCCAGGCAGGTACATCCCGTCCACGCAGCGTCCTGACGGGACCTGGCGGAAGCAGCGCCGTGTCAAGGAGGGCTACGTGCCCCAGGAGGAGGTGCCCGTGTGAGTGGGGGGCTCTGGGGGGTCCCTGGGGCCTGGGGAGGGGTCGGGTCCCACCCAGGGCTGTCCCTGGCTCCTCCCTGGGTCCCCCAGACCCTCCCAGAGGCCTCCTGTCCCTTCCAGGACCTTCCAGGACCTGCTCCAGACCCCTCCTGTCCTTTCCAGGACCTGCTCCAGACTCCTGTCCCCTCCAGGACCTCCCCAAACCCCTCCAGGGCTTCTCCAAACCCCTCCTGTCCCCTTCTGTCCCTTCCAGGACCTTCCAGGACCTGCTCCAGACCCCTCCTGTCCCCTCCTGTCCCTTCCTGTCCCTTCCTGTCCCTTCCAGGACCTGCTGCAGACTCCTGTCCCCTCCAGGACTTCCCCAAACCCCTCCAGGGCTTCTCCAAACCCCTCCTGTCCCCTTCTGTCCCCTCCTGTCCCCTCCAAACCACTTCAGGACCTCCCCAAACCCCTCCAAACCCCTCCTATCCTTCCTGAGACCCCTCCAGGACCTCCCCAAACCCATCCAGGACCTCTCCAAACCCCTCCTGGCCATTTCTGTCCCCTCCTGTCCCCACTGAGACCCCTCCAGGACCTTTCCAGACTCCTCCAGGACCTCCCAAACCCCTCCAGGGCTTCTCCAAACCCCTCCAGGGCTTCTCCAAACCCCTCCTGTCCCGTCCTGTCCCCTCCTGTCCCCACTGAGACCCCTCCAGGACCTCCCCAGAGCCCTTCTGTCCCCTCCTGTCCCCACTGAGACCTCTCCAAACCCCTCCTGTCCCTTCCAGGACCTTCCCAAACCCCTCCAGGACCTCTCCAAACTCCTTCAGGACCTCCCAAAACCCCTCCTGTCCCCTCCAAACCCCTCCAGAACCCCCCCAAACCCCATTAACCCTTTATTTCCCACTCTCCAACCCCAGCTACGAGAACAAATACGTGAAATTCTTCCGGAGCAAACCCGAACTGCCCCCAGGCTTAAACCCAGAGCCCAACCCTTCCTCATCGGGCCGGCCCGAGGCCAGCGAGCCCTCGCCGGGGCTCTCCAAAACCTCCCCAGAGCCCTCCTGTCCCCTCCTGTCCCTTCCAGGACCTCATCAGACCTCTCCTGTCCCCTCCTGTCCCTTCCAGGACCTCATCAGAGCCCTCCTGTCCCCTCCTGTCCCCTCCTGTCCCTTCCAGGACCTCATCAGACCTCTCCTGTCCCCTCCTGTCCCTTCCAGGACCTCATCAGACCCCTCCTGTCCCCTCCTGTCCCCTCCTGTCCCTTCCAGGACCTCCCCAGAGCCCTCCTGTCCCCTCCTGTCCCCTCCTGTCCCTTCCAGGACCTCATCAGACCCCTCCTGTCCCCTCCTGTCCCCACTGAGACCCCTCCTGTCCCTTCCAGGACCTCATCAGACCCCTCCTGTCCCCTCCTGTCCCTTCCAGGACCTCATCAGACCCCTCCTGTCCCCTCCTGTCCCTTCCAGGACCACCCCAAACCCCTCCTGTCCCCTCCTGTCCCCTCCTGTCCCCACTGAGACCCCTCCAGGACCTTCCCAGACCCCTCCAGGACCTCCCCAGACCCCTCCTGTCCCCTCCTGTCCCCTCCAGGACTTCTCTAAACCCCTCCAGAACCTCTTAACTCATTTTTTTCTGCTCTCCAACCCCAGCTACGAGAACAAATACGTGAAATTCTTCCGGAGCAAACCCGAACTGCCCCCAGGCTTAAACCCAGAGCCCAACCCTTCCTCATCGGGCCGGCCCGAGGCCAGCGAGCCCTCGCCGGGGCTCTCCAAAACCTCCCCAGAGCCCTCCTGTCCCCTCCTGTCCCCTCCTGTCCCTTCCAGGACCTCATCAGACCCCTCCTGTCCCCTCCTGTCCCTTCCAGGACCTCATCAGACCCCTCCTGTCCCCTCCTGTCCCCTCCTGTCCCTTCCAGGACCTCATCAGACCCCTCCTGTCCCCTCCTGTCCCCTCCTGTCCCTTCCAGGACCTCATCAGACCCTTCCTGTCCCCTCCTGTCCCCTCCTGTCCCTTCCAGGACCTCATCAGACCCCTCCTGTCCCCTCCTGTCCCCTCCTGTCCCTTCCAGGACCTCCCCAGAGCCCTCCTGTCCCCTCCTGTCCCCTCCTGTCCCTTCCAGGACCTCATCAGACCCCTCCTGTCCCCACTGAGACCCCTCCTGTCCGCTCCTGTCCCCTCCAGGACCCCTCCAGGACCTCCCCAGACCCCTCCTGTCCCCTCCAGGACCTCCCCAAACCCCTCCTGTCCCCTTCTGTCCCCTCCTGTCCCTTCCAGGACCTCCCCAAACCCCTCCAGGACCTCCCCAGACCCCTCCTGTCCCCACTGAGACCTCTCCAGAACCTCCCCAAACACTCTTAACCCATTTTTTCTCCCATTTTTCCCTTCCTTAACCCCAGCTACGAGAACAAATACGTGAAATTCTTCCGGAGCAAACCCGAACTGCCCCCAGGCTTAAACCCAGAGCCCAACCCTTCCTCATCGGGCCGGCCCGAGGCCAGCGAGCCCTCGCCGGGGCTCTCCAAAACCTCCCCAGAGCCCTCCTGTCCCCTCCTGTCCCTTCCAGGACCTCCCCAGACCCCTCCAGGACCTCCCCAAACCCCTCCTGTCCATTTCTGTCCCCTCCTGTCCCCTCCAGGACCTCTCTAAACCTCTCCAGGACCTCTCTAAACCCCTTCAGGACCTCTCCAAACCCCTCCTGTCCCCTCCAAACCCCTCCAGAACCTCCCCAAACCCCATTAACCCTTTATTTCCCACTCTCTAACCCCAGCTACGAGAACAAATACGTGAAATTCTTCCGGAGCAAACCCGAACTGCCCCCAGGCTTAAACCCAGAGCCCAACCCTTCCTCATCGGGCCGGCCCGAGGCCAGCGAGCCTTCCCTGGGGCTCTCCAAAACCTCCCCAGAGCCCTCCTGTCCCCTCCTGTCCCTTCCAGGACCTCATCAGACCTCTCCTGTCCCCTCCTGTCCCTTCCAGGACCTCATCAGAGCCCTCCTGTCCCCTCCTGTCCCCTCCTGTCCCTTCCAGGACCTCCCCAGAGCCCTCCTGTCCCCTCCTGTCCCCTCCTGTCCCTTCCAGGACCTCATCAGACCCCTCCTGTCCCCTCCTGTCCCTTCCTGTCCCTTCCAGGACCTCATCAGACCCCTCCTGTCCCTTCCAGGACCTCCCCAAACCCCTCCTGTCCCCTCCTGTCCCCTCCTGTCCCTTCCTGTCCCTTCCAGGACCTCATCAGACCCCTCCTGTCCCCTCCTGTCCCCACTGAGACCCCTCCAGGACCTCCCCAGACTCCTCCTGTCCCCTCCTGTCCCCTCCTGTCCCTTCCAGGACCTCATCAGAGCCCTCCTGTCCCCTCCTGTCCCTTCCAGGACCTCATCAGACCCCTCCTGTCCCCTCCTGTCCCCTCCTGTCCCTTCCAGGACCTCCCCAGACCCTTCCTGTCCCCTCCTGTCCCTTCCAGGACCTCATCAGACCCCTCCTGTCCCCTCCTGTCCCCTCCTGTCCCTTCCAGGACCTCATCAGACCCCTCCTGTCCCCTCCTGTCCCTTCCAGGACCTCATCAGACCCCTCCTGTCCCCTCCTGTCCCTTCCAGGACCTCATCAGAGCCCTCCTGTCCCCTCCTGTCCCTTCCAGGACCTCATCAGACCCCTCCTGTCCCCTCCTGTCCCTTCCAGGACCTCATCAGACCCCTCCTGTCCCCTCCTGTCCCCTCCTGTCCCTTCCAGGACCTCATCAGACCCCTCCTGTCCCCTCCTGTCCCCTCCTGTCCCTTCCAGGACCTCCCCAGAGCCCTCCTGTCCCCTCCTGTCCCCTCCTGTCCCTTCCAGGACCTCATCAGACCCCTCCTGTCCCCTCCTGTCCCTTCCAGGACCTCATCAGACCCCTCCTGTCCCCTCCTGTCCCCACTGAGACCCCTCCAGGACCTCCCCAAACCCCTCCAGGGCTTCTCCAAACCCCTCCTGTCCCCTCCTGTCCCCTCCTGTCCCCACTGAGACCCCTCCAGGACCTTCCCAGACCCCTCCAGGACCTCCCCAGACTTCTCCTGTCCCCTCCTGTCCCCACTGAGACCTCTCCAAACCTGTCCTGTCCCTTCCAGGACCTTCCCAAACCCCTCCAGGACCTCTCCAAACTCCTTCAGGACCTCCCCAAACTCCTCCTGTCCCCTCCTGTCCCCTCCAAACCCCTCCAGAACCTCCCCAAACCCCTCCAGAACCCCCCCAAACCCCATTAACCCTTTATTTCCCACTCTCCAACCCCAGCTACGAGAACAAATACGTGAAATTCTTCCGGAGCAAACCCGAACTGCCCCCAGGCTTAAACCCAGAGCCCAACCCTTCCTCATCGGGCTCATCGGGCCGGCCCGAGGCCAGCGAGCCCTCGCCGGGGCTCTCCAAAACCTCCCCAGAGCCCTCCTGTCCCTCCTGTCCCTTCCAGGACCTCATCAGACCCCTCCTGTCCCCTCCTGTCCCCTCCTGTCCCTTCCAGGACCTCATCAGACCCCTCCTGTCCCCTCCTGTCCCCTCCTGTCCCTTCCAGGACCTCATCAGACCCCTCCTGTCCCCTCCTGTCCCTTCCAGGACCTCATCAGACCCTCCTGTCCCCTCCTGTCCCTTCCAGGACCTCATCAGACCCCTCCTGTCCCCTCCTGTCCCTTCCAGGACCTCATCAGACCCCTCCTGTCCCCTCCTGTCCCCTCCTGTCCCTTCCAGGACCTCATCAGACCCCTCCTGTCCCCTCCTGTCCCTTCCAGGACCTCATCAGACCCCTCCTGTCCCCTCCTGTCCCCTCCTGTCCCTTCCAGGACCTCATCAGACCCCTCCTGTCCCCTCCTGTCCCTTCCAGGACCTCATCAGATCCCTCCTGTCCCCTCCAGGACCTCCCCAAACCCCTCCTGTCCCCTCCTGGCCCTTCCTATCCCCACTGAGACCCTCTCCTGTCCCCTCCAAACCCCTCCAGGACCTCCCCAAACCATCTTAACCCATTTTTTTTCCCATTTTTTCCTTCCTTAACCCCAGCTACGAGAACAAATACGTGAAATTCTTCCGGAGCAAACCCGAACTGCCCCCAGGCTTAAACCCAGAGCCCAACCCTTCCTCATCGGCCGGCCGAGGCCAGCGAGCCTTCCCTGGGGCTCTCCAAAACCTCCCCAGAGCCCTCCTGTCCCCTCCTGTCCCTTCCAGGACCTCATCAGACCCCTCCTGTCTCCTCCTGTCCCTCCTGTCCCCACTGAGACCCCTCCAGGACCTCATCAGACCCCTCCTGTCCCCTCCTGTCCCCTCCAGGACCTCCCCAAACCCCTCCAGGACCTCCCCAAACCCCTCCTGTCCCTTCCTATCCCCACTGAGACCTCTCCTGTCCCCTCCAAACCCCTCCAGGACCTCCCCAAACACTCTTAACCCATTTTTTCTCCCATTTTTCCCTTCCTTAACCCCAGCTACGAGAACAAATACGTGAAATTCTTCCGGAGCAAACCCGAACTGCCCCAGGCTTAAACCCAGAGCCCAACCCTTCCTCATCGGGCCGGCCCGAGGCCAGCGAGCCTTCCCTGGGGCTCTCCAAAACCTCCCCAGAGCCCTCCTGTCCCCTCCTGTCCCCTCCTGTCCCTTCCAGGACCTCATCAGACCCCTCCTGTCCCCTCCTGTCCCTTCCAGGACCTCATCAGACCCCTCCTGTCCCCTCCTGTCCTCACTGAGACCCCTCCAGGACCTCCCCAAACCCCTCCAGGGCTTCTCCAAACCCCTCCTGTCCCCTCCTGTCCCTCCTGTCCCCTCCTGTCCCCACTGAGACCCCTCCAGGACCTTCCCAGACCCCTCCAGGACCTCCCCAGACTTCTCCTGTCCCCTCCTGTCCCCACTGAGACCTCTCCAAACCCGTCCTGTCCCTTCCAGGACCTTCCCAAACCCCTCCAGGACCTCTCAAACTCCTTCAGGACCTCCCCAAACTCCTCCTGTCCCCTCCTGTCCCCTCCAAACCCCTCCAGAACCTCCCCAAACCCCTCCAGAACCCCCCAAACTCCATTAACCCTTTCTTTCCCACTCTCTGACCCCAGCTACGAGAACAAATACGTGAAATTCTTCCGGAGCAAACCCGAACTGCCCCCAGGCTTAAACCCAGAGCCCAACCCTTCCTCATCGGGCCGGCCCGAGGCCAGCGAGCCTTCCCTGGGGCTCTCCAAAACCTCCCCAGAGCCCTCCTGTCCCCTCCTGTCCCTTCCAGGACCTCATCAGACCCCTCCTGTCTCCTCCTGTCCCTTCCGGGACCTCATCAGACCCCTCCTGTCCCCTCCTGTCCCTTCCAGGACCTCATCAGACCCCTCCTGTCCCCTCCTGTCCCCTCCAGGACCCCTCCAGGACCTCCCCAGAGCCCTCCTGTCCCCTCCTGTCCCCTCCTGTCCCTTCCAGGACCTCATCAGACCCCTCCTGTCCCCTCCTGTCCCTTCCGGGACCTCATCAGACCCCTCCTGTCCCCTCCTGTCCCTTCCAGGACCTCATCAGACCCCTCCTGTCCCTTCCAGGACCTCATCAGACCCCTCCTGTCCCTTCCTGTCCCTTCCAGGACCTCATCAGACCCCTCCTGTCCCCTCCTGTCCCCACTGAGACCCCTCCAGGACCTTCCCAGACCCCTCCAGGACCTCCCCAGACTTCTCCTGTCCCCTCCTGTCCCCACTGAGACCTCTCCAAACCCGTCCTGTCCCTTCCAGGACCTTCCCAAACCCCTCCAGGACCTCTCCAAACTCCTTCAGGACCTCCCCAAACTCCTCCTGTCCCCTCCTGTCCCCTCCAAACCCCTCCAGAACCTCTTAACTCATTTTTTTCCACTCTCCAACCCCAGCTACGAGAACAAATACGTGAAATTCTTCCGGAGCAAACCCGAACTGCCCCCAGGCTTAAACCCAGAGCCCAACCCTTCCTCATCGGGCCGGCCCGAGGCCAGCGAGCCCTCGCCGGGGCTCTCCAAAACCGCCCGCAGGAACCTGAAACGCAAAGAGAAGAGGAAACAGCAGCAGGAGAAAGATCGGGAAAACGACGGCGGCGGCGGCGGAGACGGACTGAGCTCAGCCCTGGAAAAAATCACTTTGGGAGGAGGAGGAGGAGGAGGAGGAGGAGGAGGTGACAGAGGAGGAGGTGACAACACAGCAGGAGGTGGGACAGCAACAACAACAACAACAACCGGGGATAAAGGAGGTGAAAAAAGCTTGGAAAACGCCGGAGATAATCCCGGGAATAACGAGGAGAGGAATAACGAGAGGAACCGGAGGATCAAGAGCCTGAGGAAGAAGCTGAGGCAGGTGGAGGAGCTGAGGCAGAGGATGGAGGGAGGGGGGATCCCCCAGCCCACCAAGGAGCAGCTGGAAAAGTTGGGAAGGAGGAAAGCGCTGGAGGAGGAACTCAGGGGGTTGGAGCTGGACTCGTAATTTGGAGCAAAAGGGGGGGGGGGTGTTGGTTTTATTTTATTTTTGGGGGATTTTTTTGGGGAATTTTTGGGGATTTTTGGGAATTTTTTGGGGGATTTTTTGGGATTTTTTTGGGGATTTTTTTGGGATTTTTTGGGATTTTTTGGGGGATTTTTTTGGGATTTTTTGGGATTTTTTTGGGGATTTTTAAAGATTTTTTTTCAGTTTTAATGTTTGGTTTTGTTTCTTGATTTTTTTTTGTTTTATTTGATTTTATTGATTTTTGTTTTGGTTTATTTTGTTTGATTTTACCATTTTTTTTCATTTATTTGATTTTATTGATTTTTTTGTTTGTTTATTTTGTTTGATTTTATCAATTTCTTTGCTCTGTTTTATTTGGTTTTATTGATTTTTTTTTTTTGGGTTTTAATTTCATTTTATCAAATTTTTTTATCATTTTTTTGTTTATTTTCTTTGGTTTTATTGACTCTTTTTGGTTTATTTTCTTTGATTTTATCCATTTTTTCATTTATTTGATTTCATTGATTTTTTTTGGTTTATTTTCTTTGGTTTTATCCATTTTTTCATTTATTTGATTTCATTGATTTTTTTTTTTGGTTTATTTTGTTTGATTTTATCGATTTCTTTGCTTTATTTTATTTGGTTTTATCCATTTTTTCATTTATTTGATTTTATTGGTTTTTCATTTATTATTTCTCTTTTCTTTTCCAGTTCTTTTCTTTTAATTTCTTTTTTTTCTTTCTTTTGGGGGTTAATTTAATATTTTAATTTTAATTCTTCATTCCTTTCATTTCATTTCTTTTTATCCCTTTATTTTCCATTTTCCTCCCATTTTATTTCACTCGTTTCATTTCATTTCTAATTTCTTTCTTCTGATTTTTTTTTCCTTTCAAAATTAAATTTTTAATTTTTTTTTTTCCTTCTTTGATTTTCTTTTATTTTTATTTTTTTGATTCCGAGGTCGCTCCCGGTTTTTAATGGGATTTAAAAAAGGGGAGGGGGCTTAAAAAAATAAACAAAAAGGGGCCGTGCCCCCCCTCCCTCCCCCCCCTGTGTCCCCCTCCCCTCTTGCTGTTGAAGCCCCCCTACCCCAATTTTTCTCCATTTGTCTTTTTTTTTAATTGAAATTAAAATTAAAATTAAAATTTAAAATTGAAATTAAAATTAAAATTAAAATTGAAATTTAAAATTGAAATTAAAATTTAAAATTGAAATTAAAATTTAAAATTGAAATTAAAATTTAAAATTGAAATTGAAATTGAAATTTAAATTAAAATTAAAATTTAAAATTGAAATTAAAATTAAAACTAAAATTAAAATTAGAATTTAAAATTAAAATTAAAACTAAAATTAAAATTAAAATTAGAATTTAAAATTAAAATTAAAATTGAAATTAAAATCAAAACTAAAATTAAAATTAGAATTTAAAATTAAAATTAAAATTGAAATTAGAATTAAAATTTGAAGTTAAAATTGAAATTGAAATTAAAATTTAAAATTAAAACTGAAATTGAAATTAAAATTTCAATTTTAATTTAAATTTAAACTCTAATTTAAATTTAAATTTAATTTTTAATTTTAATTTTAATTCTAATTTAAATTTAAATTTAAATTTTAATTTTAATTTTAATAAAACCGGTGGAGGAATAAAAGAGCAGTGACCCAACAGGGGGGGTCGGGATTGTTGGGAGACCCCCCCAGGGGGGAATTGGGGGTCCTGGGGGGGTTTGGGGGGCTCGGGGACCCCAAACTGGGAGCACTGGGAGGGCGCTGGGAGCACTGGGAGGGCACTGGGAGCACTGGGAGCACTGGGGGTGGCACTGGGAGGGCACTGGGAGCACTGGGAGGGCACTGGGAGGGTACTGGGAACACTGGGAGTGTCACTGGGAGCACTGGGAGGGCACTGGGAGCACTGGGAGGGCACTGGGAGCACTGGGAGCAGCACTGGGAGCACTGTGAAGGCACTGGGAGCACTGGGGGTGGCACTGGGAGGGCACTGGGAGCACTGGGAGGGCACTGGGAGCGCTGGGAGGGGGAACTGGGAGCACTGGGAGGGCACTGGGAGCACTGGGAGGGACACTGGGGAGGGCACTGGGAGGGCACTGGAGGCACTGGGAGCACTGGGAGGGCACTGGGCTGGCACTGAGAGGACACTGGGAGCACTGGGAGGGGGAACTGGGAGCACTGGGAGGGCACTGGGAGCACTGGGAGCACTGGGGGGGCGCTGGGAGCACTGGGGGGGACACTGGGAGCACTGGGAGCAGCACTGGGAGAGGCACTGGGGGTGGCACTGGGAGCACTGGGAGGGGGAACTGGGAGCACTGGGAGGGCACTGGGAGCACTGGGAGCACTGGGCTGGCACTGAAGAATTGTGGGGGGGTCCAGTAGCACTGTTGCCCCTTTAAGAAGCGTTGCCCCTTTAAAAGGGGCGTGTCCATAGCTAAGCAGTGGGCGGGGCTATGCAGATTTAAAGCGTCTGTGACCATTTAAGGGGCGTGGCCATGCCCATATAAGGACAGATCTATGCCGATAAGGGGGCGTGGCCATGCCCATTTAAGGACAGGTCTATGCCGATAAGGGGGCGTGGTCATTGCCATATAAGGAATGTGCCGCGTGACGCTCGCGCGCGCTGCCCCACGCCGGAAGTGGGCGTGGCCAGCGCGGCGGCGGGCGGAAAGCGGAAGTGCGGCCGTGAGGGGACCCGGGGGGGGCGGCGGCGCCACCACCCCCCCCTCCCCCGCCGGTACCGGCTCGGTGAGTCCCGAACAGCCCCCGAACCCCCCCGGTACCGGCTCGGTGAGTCCCGAACATCCCCCGAACCCCCCCGGGTACCGGCTCGGTGAGTCCCGAACAGCCCCCGAACCCCGCCGGTACCGGCTCGGTGAGTCCCGAACACCCCCTGAACCCCCCCGGTACCGGCTCGGTGAGTCCCGAACACCCCCCGAACCCCCCCGGTACCGGCTCGGTGAGTCCCGAACACCCCCGGTACCGGGCTCCGAGTGTCCGGGGGGTCCCGGGGATCGTTCTGGGGGTCCCGGGGCCGGGTCGGGGGTTCCGGTTCCGTTTTTGGGGTTCCCGGGGTTGATCGGGGGCTCTCCCGGTCCCGGAGCCACTCGGGGGGTCCCGGGGCTCCGTTCTGGGGGTCCCGAGGTTCGGTTCGGGGCTCCCGTCTCCATTCAGGGCTCCCCGGGGCGGCTCCGGGGCTGTCCCGGTGCCGTTCCCCGGTGTCCCCGGTGTCCGGTGCCGTTCCCCCGTGTCCCGTGCCCGTTCCCCGGTGTCCCGTTCCCGGTGTCCCGTTCTCGGTGTCCCGGTGCCGTTCCCCGGTGTCCCCGGTGTCCCGTGTCCGTTCCCCGGTGTCCCCGTGCCGTTCCCCCGTGTCCCGTGCCCGTTCCCGGTGTCCCGTTCTCGGTGTCCCGGTGCCGTTCCCCGGTGTCCCGTGCCCATTCCCGGGGCTGTCTCGGGACTGTCCCCGGTGTCCCGTGCAGTTCCCCCGTGTCCCGTGCCCGTTCCCCGGTGTCCCCGGTGTCCCGTGCCGTTCCCGGGGCTGTCCCGTGCCCGTTCCCCGGTGTCCCGTTCCCGGTGTCCCGTGCCGTTCCCGGGGGTGTCCCCGGTGTCCCGGTGCCGTTCCCGGGGGTGTCCCCGGTGTCCCGGTGCCGTTTCCCGGTGTCCCGTGTCCGTTCCCCGGTGTCCCGGTCCCGTTCCCCGGTGTCCCGTGTCCGTTCCCCGGTGTCCCCGGTGTCCCGTTCCCGTTCCCCGGTGTCCCGTTCCCGTTCCCCGGTGTCCCGTTCCCCGGTGTCCCGGGGGTGTCCCCGGTGTCCCGTTCCCGTTCCCCGGTGTCCCGGTGCCGTTCCCCGGTATCCCCGGTATCCCCGGTGTCCCCGGTGTCCCCGGTATCCCCGGTGTCCCGGTGCCGTTCCCCGGTATCCCCGGTGTCCCGTTCCCGTTCCCCGGTGTCCCGGTGCCGTTCCCCGGTGTCCCGTTCCCATTCCCCGGTGTCCCGGTGCCGTTCCCCGGTGCTGACCGCGCTGTCCCCCCCCAGCCATGGCCGTGACCTAGTCCCGGTGCGATGGAGCAGCCCCGGTACCGGGACCCGGCCGGGAGCGGCCCCGGGGGAGGCTCCGGCACCGCCTGGAACGGGACCGGCGGCCACCCCCGGGCTGCCCCCGCCGGCACCGGCACCGGAACGGCGGGCGAGGAGGAGGAGGAGAGCGGCGAGCGGGAACCGAGCGTCACCGGCCCCGGGAGTGTCCCCAGAACCGGGAGTGTCCCCGGTCCCCGGAGTGTCCCCAGCACCGGGAGTGTCCCCGGTCCCCCGAGCGTCACCGGCCCCGGGAGTGTCCCCAGAACCGGGAGTGTCCCCAAGACCGGGAGTGTCCCCAGCCCCGGGAGTGTCCCCAGCCCCGGGAGTGTCCCCAACACCGGGAGTGTCCCCAGAACCGGGAGTGTCCCCAGCACCGGGAGTGTCCCCAGCACCGGGAGTGTCCCCAACACCGGGAGTGTCCCCGGAACCGGGAGTGTCCCCAGAACCGGGAGTGTCCCCAGAACCGGGAGTGTCCCCGGTCCCGGGAGTGTCCCCAACACCGGGAGTGTCCCCGGCCCCGGGAGTGTCCCCAATACCGGCAGTGTCCCCATCCCCGGCAGTGTCCCCAGCCCCCCGAGTGTCCCCAACCCCGGCAGTGTCCCCAACCCCGGCAGTGTCCCCAACACCGGGAGTGTCCCCGGTCCCGGCAGTGTCCCCATCCCCGGCAGTGTCCCCATCCCCGGGAGTGTCCCCATCTCCGGGACTGTCCCCATCCCCGGCAGTGTCCCCATCCCCGGCAGTGTCCCCAAGCCTCAGAGTGTCCCCACCCCCGGCAGTGTCCCCAGCCCCGGCAGTGTCCCCACCCCCGGGACTGTCCCCACCCCCGGTGGTCGCTGCGGCTGCCGGTGCCCCCCGGCCGCTCCCCCGAGCCCCTCCCGGGACATCCCGTGCGGCCTCGGCTGCCGCCACCGGGGACCCCCGGAGAACAACGGCGACCCCCGGAGATCGCGACGGCGACCGCGACAACGCCCGGAGGAGCACGACCGGGAACCGGGGGACAGCGGGAGGGGACACCGGGGGTCCCTCGGGGTGGCCCGGGCGGGGGTCGCGCTGTGCCTGCGGCTGCTCGGGGCTCTCCTGGCTCTGCTCCTCCTCTTCCTCCTCCTCCTCCTCGGGGGGCTCCGCTCTTTGCTCCGCGGGGGCTCCGCGGGGCTCCGCCGCTGCCGGGAGCTGTTGGGCGAGCGCTGGGGTCGCTCCGGTGTCACCGAGGGGGAGGTGACACGTTTGGTGGCCATGGCCGAGGTGACCGAGGAGGAGCTGGACCCGTTCCGGGTGCTCGGTGTGGAAAACACGGCCACCGACAGCGAACTGCGCCGGGCGTACCGGAGACTGGCCGTGCTGGTGGGTGACACCCCCGCGGGGCTTGGGGACACCCAGGGGACACCCAGGGGACACCCAGGGGACACCCAGGGGACACCCAGGGGACACCCAGGGTCGTGTCTGGCCAGGTGCACCCCGATAAGAGCCGAGACCCCCGAGCAGAGGCGGCGTTCAAGGTGCTGAGGGCGGGATGGGAGAGGGTGAGCAGCCCCGAGAGGCGCCGCGAGTATGAGACGTGAGTTTGGGGTGAATTCCCGGGATTTTTGGGGTGAATTCCCGGGATTTTGGGGTGAATTCCTGGGATTTTGGGGTAAATCCCGGTTTTTTTTGGGGTGGGAATCCCGGTTTTTGGGGGTGAATCCCGGGTTTTCGGGGCGGGATGGGAGAGGGTGAGCAGCCCCGAGAGGCGCCGCGAGTACGAGACGTGAGTTTGGGGTGAATTCCCGGGATTTTGGGGTGAATTCAGGGATTTTGGGGTGAATTCCCGGGATTTTGGGGTGAATTCCCAGGATTTTTGGGGCAGAATCCCGTGTTTTTGGGGTGGGATGGGAGAGGGTGAGCAGCCCCGAGAGGCGCCGCGAGTACGAGACGTGAGTTTGGGGTGAATTCCCGGGATTTTGGGGTGAATTCCCGGGATTTTGGGGTGAATTCCCGGGATTTTGGGGTAAATCCCGTTTTTTTGGGGGTGGGAATCCCGGTTTTGGGGCAGAATCCCGGTTTTTTTTGGGGTGGGAATCCCGGGTTTTTGGGGTGGGGTGGGAGAGGGTGAGCAGCCCCGAGAGGCGCCGCGAGTACGAGACGTGAGTTTGGGGAAATCCCGGGATTTTGGGGTGAATTCCCGGGATTTTGGGGTGAATTCAGGGATTTTGGGGTGAATTCCCGGGATTTTTGGGGCAGAATCCCGGGTTTTTGGGGTGGGGTGGGAGAGGGTGAGCAGCCCCGAGAGGCGCCGCGAGTACGAGACGTGAGTTTGGGGTGAATTCCCGGGATTTTGGGGTGAATTCCCGGGATTTTGGGGTGAATTCCTGGGATTTTGGGGTAAATCCCGTTTTTTTGGGGGTGGGAATCCCGGTTTTGGGGCAGAATCCCGGTTTTTTTGGGGTGGGAATCCCGGTTTTTGGGGGTGAATCCCGGGTTTTTGGGGTGGGATGGGAGAGGGTGAGCAGCCCCGAGAGGCGCCGCGAGTACGAGACGTGAGTTTGGGGTGAATTCCCGGGATTTTGGGGTGAATTCCCGGGATTTTGGGGTGAATTCCCGGGATTTTGGGGTGAATTCCCGGGATTTTGGGGTGGGATGGGAGAGGGTGAGCAGCCCCGAGAGGCGCCGCGAGTACGAGACGTGAGTTTGGGGAAATCCCGGGATTTTGGGGGGAAATCCGGGATTTTGGGGTGAATTCCCGGGATTTTGGGGTGAATCCAGGGATTTTGGGCTCAGAATCTCATTTTTGGGCTGTAATTCCCGTTTTTTGGGGTGCAGGAAGCAGCTGTCACGGGCGCTGGCAGCGTTTTTAGGGTGGTTTATCCCATTTTTTGGGGTCCCAATCCCATTTTTTGGGGTTCCAATCCCGTTTTTGGGGTTCCAATCCCGTTTTTGGAGTTCCAATCCCATTTTTAGGGTGGTTTATCCCATTTTTTGGGGTTCCAATCCCATTTTTTGGGGTTCCAATCCCGTTTTTGGGGTTCCAATCCCGTTTTTGGAGTTCCAATCCCATTTTTAGGGTGGTTTATCCCATTTTTTGGGGTTCCAATCCCATTTTTTGGGGTTCCAATCCCGTTTTTTGGGGTTCCAATCCCGTTTTTAGGGTGGTTTATCCCATTTTTTGAGGTTCCAATCCCATTTTCTGGGGTTCCAATCCCGTTTTTTGGGGTTCCAATCCCGTTTTTCGGGGTTCCAATCCCATTTTTTGGGGTTCCAATCCCATTTTTTGGGGTTCCAATCCCATTTTTGGGGTTCCAATCCCATTTTCTGGGGTTCCAATCCCGTTTTTTGGGGTTCCAATCCCGTTTTTTGAGGTTCCAATCCCGTTTTTTGGGGTGCAGGAAGCAGCTGGCGCAGGAGGAGCTGTCACGGGCACTGGGAGCGTTCCTGGGGTGGTTTATCCCATTTTTAGGGTGGTTTATCCCATTTTTTGAGGTTCCAATCCCGTTTTTTGGGGTTCCAATCCCATTTTTTGGGGTTCCAATCCCGTTTTTTGAGGTTCCAATCCCATTTTCTGGGGTTCCAATCCCATTTTTTGGGGTTCCAATCCCATTTTTTGAGGTTCCAATCCCATTTTCTGGGGTTCCAATCCCATTTTTTGGGGTTCCAATCCCGTTTTTCGGGTTCCAATCCCGTTTTTTGGGGTCCCAATCCCATTTTCTGGGGTTCCAATCCCATTTTCTGGGGTTCCAATCCCATTTTCTGGGGTTCCAATCCCATTTTTCGGGGTTCCAATCCCATTTTTTGGGGTTCCAATCCCGTTTTTTGGGGTTCCAATCCCGTTTTTTGGGGTTCCAATCCCATTTTTTGAGGTTCCAATCCCATTTTCTGGGGTTCCAATCCCATTTTTTGGGGTTCCAATCCCGTTTTTTGGGGTTCCAATCCCGTTTTTTGGGGTTCCAATCCCATTTTCTGGGGTTCCAATCCCATTTTTTGGGGTTCCAATCCCATTTTTTGAGGTTCCAATCCCATTTTTTGGGGTTCCAATCCCATTTTTTGGGGTTCCAATCCCGTTTTTTGGGGTTCCAATCCCGTTTTTTGGGGTGCAGGAAGCAGCTGGCGCAGGAGGAGCTGTCGCGGGCGCTGGGAGCGTTCCTGGGGTGGTTTATCCCATTTTTAGGGTGGTTTATCCCATTTTTTGGGGTTCCAATCCCATTTTTTGGGGTTCCAATCCCATTTTTGGGTTGTAATTCCCATTTTTTGGGGTGCAGGAAGCAGCTGGCGCAGGAGGAGCTGTCACGGGCGCTGGGAGCGTTTTTAGGGTGGTTTATCCCATTTTTAGGGTGGTTTATCCCGTTTTTTGGGGTTCCAATCCCATTTTTTGGGGTTCCAATCCCATTTTTTCTGGGGTTCCAATCCCATTTTTTGGGGTTCCAATCCCGTTTTTTGGGGTTCCAATCCCGTTTTTTGGGGTTCCAATCCCATTTTTAGGGTGGTTTATCCCATTTTTTGGGGTTCCAATCCCATTTTTTGGGGTTCCAATCCCGTTTTTTGGGGTTCCAATCCCGTTTTTAGGGTGGTTTATCCCATTTTTTGGGGTTCCAATCCCATTTTTTGAGGTTCCAATCCCATTTTTCGGGGTTCCAATCCCGTTTTTTGGGGTTCCAATCCCGTTTTTTGAGGTTCCAATCCCGTTTTTTGGGGTTCCAATCCCATTTTAGGGTGGTTTATCCCATTTTTTGGGGTTCCAATCCCGTTTTTTGAGGTTCCAATCCCATTTTTTGAGGTTCCAATCCCATTTTTTGAGGTTCCAATCCCGTTTTTTGGGGTTCCAATCCCATTTTAGGGTGGTTTATCCCATTTTTCGGGGTTCCAATCCCGTTTTTTGGGGTTCCAATCCCATTTTTTGGGGTTCCAATCCCGTTTTTTGGGGTGCAGGAAGCAGCTGGCGCAGGAGGAGCTGTCACGGGCGCTGGGAGCGTTCCTGGGGTGGTTTATCCCATTTTTAGGGTGGTTTATCCCATTTTTTGGGGTTCCAATCCCATTTTCTGGGGTTCCAATCCCGTTTTTTGGGGTTCCAATCCCGTTTTTTGGGGTTCCAATCCCATTTTCTGGGGTTCCAATCCCGTTTTTGGGGTTCCAATCCCATTTTTAGGGTGGTTTATCCCATTTTTAGGGTGGTTTATCCCATTTTTTGGGGTTCCAATCCCATTTTTTGGGGTTCCAATCCCATTTTTTGGTGTTCCAATCCCATTTTTTGAGGTTCCAATCCCGTTTTTTGAGGTTCCAATCCCGTTTTTTGGGGTTCCAATCCCATTTTAGGGTGGTTTATCCCATTTTTTGGGGTTCCAATCCCGTTTTTTGAGGTTCCAATCCCATTTTTTGAGGTTCCAATCCCGTTTTTTGGGGTTCCAATCCCATTTTAGGGTGGTTTATCCCATTTTTCGGGGTTCCAATCCCGTTTTTTGGGGTTCCAATCCCATTTTTGGGTTGTAATTCCCGTTTTTTGGGGTGCAGGAAGCAGCTGGCGCAGGAGGAGCTGTCGCGGGCGCTGGGAGCGTTCCTGGGGCGGCTGCAGGAGGAGCTCAGGGACGCCGTGGACAACATGGGCTGCACCCGCTGCGGGGGACGGCACCGGTGGGGACACGGGGACAGCGACAGGGGACAGGGACAGGGGACAGGGACAGGGACAGGGACAGGGGACAGGGACAGGGACAGGGGACAGGGACAAGGACAGGGGACAGGGACAGGGACAGGGGACAGGGACAGGGGACACGAGGGGGACACGGGGACAGCGACAGGGACAGGGGACAGGGACAGGGGACAGGGACAGGGACAGGGGACACGGAGGGGACAGGGGACAGGGGACAGGGGACAAGGACAGGGGACAGGGGACAGGGACAGGGGACAAGGACAGGGGACAGGGATGGGGACAGGGACAGGGAACAGGGACAGGGAACAGGGACAGGGACAGGGGACAGGGACAGGGACAGGGGACAGGGACAGGGGACAGGGACAGGGGACAGGGGGGACAGGGGACAGGGACAGGGGACACCAGGGGGACAGGGGGACACGGGGGGGACAGGGGACAGCACCAGTGGGGACACGGGGACAGGGACAGGGGACGGGAGGGGACAGGGGACACGGAGGGACACGGGGACAGGGGACAGGGGGTGACACGGGGGGACAGCACCAGTGGGGACATGGGGACAGGGACAGGGGACACGGGGGGACATGGGGGGGTCAGAGGACACGGGGACAGGGGGACAGGGGGACATAGGGACACAGGACAGGGAAACAGAGGGACAGGGGGGACAGGGGGACATGGGACAGGGATGGGGGTGGCACGGTGTCCCCAGTGTCCCTGGGGGTGTCCCCACATCTCCAGGAGTGTCCCCAGGGTGTGACAGTGTCCCTGGGGATGTCACAGTGTCCCCAGGGTGGGACAGTGTCCCCAGGGTGTCCCCAGGATGTCCCCATGGTGTGACAGTGTCCCCAGGGTGTCCCCAGGGTGTCCCCAGGATGTCCCCAGGCTGTGACAGTGTCCCCAGGGTGTCACAGTGTCCCCAGGATGTCCCCGGGGTATGACAGTGCCCCCAGGGTGTCCCCAAGATGTCCCCAGGGTGTCCCCAGGATGTCCCCAGGCTGTCACAGTGTCCCCAGGCTGTGTCAGTGTCCCCAGGCTGTCCCCAGGCCGTCACAGTGTCCCCAGGCTGTCCCCAGGATGTCCCCGTGTCCCCAGTGTGTCCCCTGGGTGTCCCCAGGCTGTCCCCATGGTGTCCCCAGGATGTCCCCGTGTCCCCAGGCTGTGTCAGTGTCCCCAGGCTGTCCCCATGGTGTCCCCAGGCTGTCCCCATGGTGTCCCCAGCATGTCCCCGTGTCCCCAGGATGTCCCCAGTGTGTCCCCAGGATGTCCCCAGTGTGTCCCCAGGATGTCCCCAGTGTGTCCCCAGGCTGTCCCCGTGTCCCCAGGCTGTGTCAGTGTCCCCAGGCTGTCCCCATGGTGTCCCCAGTGTGTCCCCAGGCTGTCCCCAGTGTGTCCCCAGGGTGTCCCCAGTGTGTCCCCAGGCTGTCCCCATGGTGTCCCCAGGATGTCCCCGTGTCCCCAGGCTGTCACAGTGTCCCCAGGCTGTCCCCAGGATGTCCCCGTGTCCCCAGGCTGTGTCAGTGTCCCCAGGCTGTCCCCATGGTGTCCCCAGTGTGTCCCCAGGCTGTCCCCAGTGTGTCCCCAGGGTGTCCCCAGTGTGTCCCCAGGCTGTCCCCAGTGTGTCCCCAGGCTGTCACAGTGTCCCCAGGCTGTGTCAGTGTCCCCAGTGTGTCCCCAGGCTGTGTCAGTGTCCCCAGGATGTCCCCATGGTGTCACAGTGTCCCCAGGATGTCCCCAGGCTGTGTCAGTGTCCCCAGGATGTCCCCAGTGTGTCCCCATGGTGTCACAGTGTCCCCAGGATGTCCCCATGGTGTCACAGTGTCCCCAGGATGTCCCCATGTCCCCCCCAGGCGGTTCCAGCTGTCGCGGGACCCTCGCTGTGGCCGGCGCTGCGCCGCGTGCGGGGGGTGGCACCGGGCCGAGGACGGGGACCTGTGGGCAGAGTCCAGCCTGCTCGGCCTCAAGGTCACCTACCTGGCCTGCATGGAGCGCCACGTCTACGATGTCACCGGTGAGGGACACCGGGACAGCATGGGGGACAGCCTGGGGGGGTGGGGACATTGGGGGGGACACTGGGGATGACATTGGGGACAGCACGGGGAGGGGGGACACCGGGGGGGACACGGGATGGACAGGGGGGACAGCACCGGGTGTGGGGACATCGGGGGGGACAGCACTGGGGGGGGACAGCACCGGGGGGACAAGGGGGACAGCACCGGGTGTGGGGACATTGGGGGGGACACTGGGGACGACATTGGGGACAGCACGGGGGGGGGGGACATCGGGGGGGGACAGCACCAGGGGGGACGGGGGGGACACCGGGGGGGACAGGGGGGACAGCACTGGGGGGGACACTGGGGACAACATTGGGGACAGCACGGGGGGGGGGACACCGGGGGGGACAGCACCGGGGGGGACAGCACTGGAGGGGACACTGGGGATGGACAGGGGGAACAGCACCGGGGGGGGGACACTGGGGGGGACAGCCTGGGGGGGACACTGGGGATGGACAGGGGGGACAGCACTGGGGGGGACATCGGGGGGCACAGCACCAGGGGGGACAGGGGGGGACACCGGGGAGGACAGCCTGGGGGTGTGGGGACATCAGGGGGACAGCACCGGGGGGACAGGGGGGGACAGCACCAGGGGGGGGACACCGGGGGGGACAGCACCAGGGGGGACAGGGGGGACAGCACCGGGTGTGGGGACATCGGGGGGGACACTGGGGATGACATTGGGGACAGCACAGGGGGGGGGGGGGGGACATCAGGGGGGACAGCACCTGAGGGGACAGGGGGGATAGCACTGGGGGGGGGGACACTGGGGGGACAGCACTGGGGGGGGACATCGGGGATGGACAAGGGGGTACACTGGGGGGGACACTGGGGATGGACGGGGGGGGACACTGGGGAGGGGACACCAGGGACAGCCCAGGGGGCTCTGGGGATGCCATGGCCACGGGGGTCACTCTGGGGTCACCATGACCAGGTCACCCTGGGTGTCACCATGTCCACCCCAGGTCACCCTGGGTGTCACCATGTCCACCCCAGGTCACTCTGGGTGTCACCATGTCCATCTCTGGGTCACTCTGGGTGTCACCATGTCCAGGTCACCCTGGGTGTCACCGTGTCCATCCCTGGCTCTCTGGGTGTCACCATGTCCACCCCAGGTCACTCTGGGTGTCACCATGTCCATCTCTGGGTCACTCTGGGGGTCACCGTGTCCACCCCAGGTCACCCTGGGTGTCACCGTGTCCCTCCCTGGCTCTCTGGGGTCACCATGCCCAGGTCACCCTGGGGTGCCTGTGACCGAGTGTCCCCATGACCGAGTGTCCCCGAGTGTCCCCGAGTGTCCCTGAGTGTCCCTGAGTGTCCCTGAGTGTCCCCGAGTGTCCCCGAGTGTCCTGGTGACCGAGTGTCCCCGCTGTGTCCCCGCCGTGTCCCCGCTGTGTCCCCAGAGTGGGCTGGCTGCCAGCGTGTCCCCATCTCCCCGGACAGTCACCGTGTCCCCTATCACCTGTCCTTCAGCACCAGGACAGCCCCGCCCGCCGGGCGCCACCGGTCAGTGCTGGGGGTCCTGGGGGTCCTGGGGGGGTTCTGGGGGTCTGGGGGGGTTCTGGGGGGTCCTGGGGGGGGCCTGGGGGGGTCCTGGGGGGGCCTGGGGGGTGCTGGAGGGGTTCTGGGGGGGCCTGGGGGGGTTCTGAGGGGCTCCTGGGGGTCCTGGGGGGTCCTGAGGGGTCCGGGGGGGTCCTGGGGGGTCCAAGAGTCAGTCCTGGAGGGGTCCCGGGGGTCCTGGAGGGTCCTGGGGGGTCCTGGGAGGTCCTGGGGGGGTCCTGGGGGGGTTCTGGGGGGGCCTGGGGGCATCCAGGGGTGTCCAGGGGTCAATCCTGGGGGTCCTGGGGAGGGTCCTGGGGGTCCTGGGATCAGTTCTGGGGGTCCTGGGGGGTCCTGGAGGGGTCCTGAGGGTCCTGGGGTGTTCTGGGGGGTCCTGGAGGGGTTCTGGGGGATCCTGGGGGTCCAGGGGGTGTCCAGGGGGTGCCCAGGTACCCCCAGGTTTATCCCAACCCCCCCTTCCCCCCCTTCCCCTCCCCCCAGGGCCCCCCCTAAGGGCAGCCCCCCCTCCCCCAGCGACCCCCAGCATTTCCTGGCTCGCCTTTTCCAAGGAAACCCGGCCTGGGGGGAACCCGGGGGGGCTTTTCCCACCCCCCCCGACCCCGCGGGACCCCCCCAGCCCCAGGGGGGTCCCCCCAGGGGGGACACCAAGCACAAGAGGAGGAAGAAGGGGCGACGGCCCCTGCCTCGCTGAGGAGACCCCCACCCCAAAAAAAAAAAAAAAAAAGGGCTTGGAATAAAAAAAATCTATTTTTTTCTTTTTTTTTTTTAATTTTTTTTGGAGTTTTTTTAAAGAAATCGAGCGGTTTTTGTATTAAAAAATAAGGGGGGGGTGGAAACAGGGATTGATTTGGGGCTCGCTGAGGCCATAGCCGGGGTCACCAAGGGGTTTCTTGGTGTCCCCAAGGTCCCCCCGGTGTCCCCAAGGTCCCCCCGGTGTCCCCAGGGCCCCCTCGGTGTCCCCAGGGTCCCCCCGGTGTCCCCAAGGCCCTCCCGGCCTCACCAGCCCCCGGGCCGCCATAGCAGGGCCACTTCCGGTCCACGCCGGAAAAGGAATGACGTCACGGCACCGCCATGTTGAAGGTCCAGGTGACGCCTCAGAGCGCGGCGCCATCTTGAGTGTGGGCAGGGCCGCGCTGGTGGCCCCTCAGGCGGTGTTACCGGGCTTGGAACGGTCGGGAACCGAGCCGTGGGGTGAGGATGTGTCCGGTTAGTCCCGGAGATACGGTTTGGTCCGCCGGTGAAGCGGCCACTCCCGTCATGGTGGCGGCCAACACACATGAGGAGGGATGGACGCACTCATCATGGCGGACGCCACACCCATCATGGCGGCCACACTCATCATGGCGGCCACACTCATCATGGCGGCCACACCCATCATGGCGGCCACACCATCATGGCGGCTGCCACACCAATCATGGCGGCTGCCACACCCATTATGGCGACTGCCACACCCATCATGGCGGCCTCCACACTCCTCATGAGCATCCAAAAATGTGGAGGGAATTATTTTAATTATTCAAATTAATTAAATTCTTTTACTGATTAATAAAAAGGGCTCTGGCTCAGGGGCTGTTCAGGAGAGTTGGGGTGGTTTTAATAAGGAATAGGAAGAGGCAGGGTTGTGCTATAAGAAAAATAAATTAATTTATAATAAATATAATAACGGAATAAAGCAGCAGCCCCTGAGAGCAGCACCTGGAGAGGGGAAGGGAGCGGGAAACTCTGGAATGTTCTGGAAAATGACCCCAAATTTGTGCTTTGCACTTCTGGGTGAAGGAGAATAATTAATGCACGTGTTTATAATAAAATATTAATACAAAGCATGAGAGAGCGAGTTTAAATAACCTCAATAAAACAATTTTTACCTCATAATTACATAATAAAGAACTCAAATCATAACAAAAACACGTTTTGATAAATAACAACGTCATAAGAAACATAACAAAACCACGCACAATAAACACATAATGACGTGACCTAACGAATAACAAATATCTAACTCTACTTAATAATACCAACAATTTAATGAAATGCCTTAATTAATATTAATTAATCCCACCCGAGTCCCTCAATGAGCCCCCGCTCCGGCCTTGGCCACACCTCCCGGAAGTCGGCGTTTCCCGCCCTCTCTTTTCATTGGTCGCTGCTTAACATTTCCTTACTCCCATTGGTTTATACCCACGTCAATCATAATCTCCCCGCCCCCAGCGCCCGACAGACCAATCACAGGCGGGTTCTACGGCAGCGCTGACCAATGGCGAGCGGCGGATTTGGGCGGGACCGCCGGGGGCGCGCGGCGCTGATTGGTCGGAGCGGCGTGAGGGGCGGGGCCGGCGGCGGGGGTGACAAGATGGCGGCGGAGCCGGTGGAGCTGCACAAGCTGAAGGTGCCGCCGGGAGCGGGAACGGCCCCGGGGAAAGCGCGGGGGAAACGCGGGGACAGAGCCCGGGGACAGAGCCCGGCAGCCGCGGCTGCCCCGGCGGCGTCGGGATAGCGGCTGCGGATGAGGGAGCGCGTGGGGGAACGGCGGGAAACGGAGCCGGGGGCTGTGAGGGGAGCGCGGGCGGAACCGGGGCTGGCGGGGCTCTGAGGGCTCCGGGAGAGCGGCGGGAACGGGAGCGGGAACGGGAACGGGGGAGGCTCTGAGGGCTCCGGGAGAGCGGCGGGAACGGGAACGGGAACGGGGGAGGCTCTGAGGGCTCCGGGAGAGCGGCGGGAGCGGGAGCGGGAACGGGAACGGGGGAGGCTCTGAGGGCTCCGGGAGCGGCGGGAACGGGAACCGGGGCCCGGGGCAGTCGTGGCTGTGAGGGGGAGCCGAGGTTGAGGGGGAGCCGAGGTTGAGGGGGAGCCGGAGCGGAGGAGGCTCAGAGGGAAGCGCGGGAGGAACGAGAACCGTGAGGGCACCGGGAGGAGGGCGGGAACCGGGACCGGGGCTGAGGGAGAACCGGGGCTGAGAGAGAACCGAGAACCGGGGCTGAGGGAGAACGGGGACTGAGGGAGAACCGGGACTGAGGGAGAACCGGGACTGAGGGAGAACCGGGACTGAGGGGGAACCGGGACTGAGGGAGAACCGGGACTGAAGGGGAACCGGGACTGAGAGGGAACCGGGGCTGAGGGAGAACCGGGAACTGGGACTGAAGGGGAACCGGGGCTGAGAGAGAACCGGGAACCGGGGCTGAGGGAGATCCTGGACTGAGGGAGAACCGGGGCTGAAGGGGAACTGGGACTGAAGTGGAACCAGGACTGAAGGGGAACCGGGGCTGAGGGGGAACCGGGACTGAGGGAGAACCGGGAACCGGGGCTGAGGGAGAATGGGGACTGAAGGGGAACCGGGGCTGAGGGAGAACCGGGAACCGGGGCTGAGGGAGAACCGGGGCTGAGGGAGATCCTGGACTGAGGGAGATCCTGGACTGAGAGAGAACCGGGACTGAGGGAGAACCGGGGCTGAAGGGGAACTGGGACTGAAGGGGAACCGGGGCTGAGGGAGAACCGGGAACCGGGGCTGAGGGGGAACCGGGACTGAAGAGGAACCACTGGCGGCCCCCGGGCTCTTCCTGCCCCGGCCGGGACCCCTTGGAGGGGCCGGGAATGATTCCTGGGACATTCCCTGGATAATTCCCGGGATAATTCCCAAATTCCCGGGGTAATTCCCGAATTCCCAGGATAATTCCCACATTCCCAGCTGCCATTCCCTGTTTTCCAGCTGGCAGAGCTGAAGCAGGAGTGCCTGGCCCGGGGTTTGGAAGCCAAAGGCAACAAACAGGACCTGATCCATCGGCTCCAGGCATACCTGGAGGAACACGGTGGGTGCTCCAAATCCCACGGAATTCCCACCTGGAATTCCCGTTCTCCAGCAAAATCCGCCTTTTTCCTGGATTCCCCAAGGATTTTTCCCTTCTCTGACCTTACCCTGTTTTTCTTTTCCAGCTGAGGAAGAGCCCAACGAGGAGGATGTGCTGGGAGAAGAGATTGAGGTGGGAATTTTTTGGGATAATCCCGGTTTTCTGAGGGGTTCAGGGTGGGAATGAGGCAGAATTCCAACACATTCCAACAGCCTGTGGAATTTAAATCATTTTCCTGCTTTTTTTTTGGGCTTAAATCCGTTGGATTTGGTGCTTGGGAATTCTGGATGGGGGAATCATTGGGATCCAAATTTTTGGGTTTGATCCTTGGGATGGTGGAATGGTGGGAAAAGCGGGAATTTGTGGGATTTTGGGATGGGATTCCCGCCTGGAACAGAATTCCCAAAGGATTCCTCATCCCTGGGGTTCTCCCAGGCCAGGCTGGGGCCACGTGGGACGGGGGAATTCCAGGAAAAGAGGAAATTTTGGGATTTTTGGGAAGAAATCCCGCCTGGAAAAGGAATTTTTTTGCCAAGAAAACCTCGGGAATGGATTTTTCCCGCTGGGCAGGTGAAGGAAATTGTGGATTTTCCCATGGAATATTCAGGATGGGGAATTATTCCCAACTCCTGCATCCCAGACTTCCTAGAGCTCGGAAAAATCAGGAATTTGCAACCCAGGCTCCTCCTGGGGTCACTCCACGCAGAAATCCGGGAATTTTGGGGCTGGATCGTGGATTTTTCCTTGGGAATGGCCTCGGGCTGGGGTGGATTTGATGGATTTTCCATGGATTTTCCATGGATTTTCCATGGATTTTCCATGGATTTGCAGGAGGAGGAGCCGAAGGCGCCGGAGCCGCCCGTGAAGGTGGAGGAGGCGCCGGTGAAGACGCCTGACGTGTGAGAATTCCTGGGAAAACCTCGGGAATGAGGGGCTGGGAAAGGGGGATTGGGGGTCCTGGGCTCGGATCCGGGGCTGGGATTCCCTGGATTTCGGATTCCCTGGATTTGGGAACGTCCCTGGGATCTTTGAGGGAAAATTCCCACAGGAGAACTGGGAATTCCTTCAGGAAATCAGGGAATTCCTTCAGGAAAAATGGGAATTCTTTCCCACAGGAAAACAGGGAATTCTCTCAGGAAATCAGGGAATTCTTTCAGGAAAAATGGGAATTCTTTCCCACAGAAAACAGGGAATTGTCTCAGGAAATCAGGGAATTCCCATGGGAAGACTGGGAATTGTCTCCCACAGAAAACAGGGAATTCCCTCAGGAAATCAGGGAATTCCCTCAGGAAAACCAGGAATTCTTTCCCACAGGAAAACAGGGAATTGTCTCAGGAAATCAGGGAATTCCCTCAAGAAAACTGGGAATTCCCTCAAGAAAACTGGGAATTCCCATGGGAAGACTGGGAATTGTCTCCCACAGGAAACAGGGAATTCCCTCAGGAAGACTGGGAATTCTTTCCCACAGGAGAACTGGGAATTCCTTCAGGAAATCAGGGAATTCCTTCAGGAAAACTGGGAATTCTTTCCCACAGAAAACAGGGAATTCCCTCAGGAAATCAGGGAATTCCCACAGGAAAACTGGGAATTCTTTCCCACAGAAATCAAGGAATTCTCACAGGAAAACTGGGAATTCTTTCCCACAGAAATCAGGGAATTCCCACAAGAAATCAGGGAATTCCCATGGGAAGACTGGGAATTGTCTCCCACAGGAAAACAGGGAATTCCCACAGGAAGACTGGGAATTCTTTTCCTCAGGAAATCAAGGAATTCCCTCAGGAAAACTGGGAATTCTTTCCCACAGAAATCAAGGAATTCTCACAGGAAAACTGGGAATTCTTTCCCACAGAAATCAGGGAATTCCCTCAGGAAAACTGGGAATTCTTTCCCACAGGAAAACAGGGAATTCCCACAGGAAAACAAACAATTCCCTCCCCCAGGGAATTTCTTTGGGAAAATACGGAATCCTCTCCCACAGAAAACAGGGAATTCTCCCAGGAAATCAGGGAATTCCCTCCCACAGAAAATTCCCGAAGGAAATTTGGGATTCTGGAGCCTCCAGCCGGGCTCTTCCTGAACTTTCATTCCCATTCCCAATTCTTGGGGGCATCCCCATCCCTTCCCTGGAATTCTTTTCCCTCCAATCCCATTCCCAAGGGAAT
Organism: Poecile atricapillus; assembly: GCF_030490865.1. NCBI lineage: Eukaryota > Metazoa > Chordata > Aves > Passeriformes > Paridae > Poecile > Poecile atricapillus. The sequence goes on along the minus strand of NW_026709038.1, from coordinate 29,072 downwards.
CCAGGTGATTTTTCCCTCACCCCAAAAATTCCCCAAATTCCTCTCTGAGCTTTCCCAAGCCTCCAAATCCCAAGGAAAAATCCCCAAATCCTCGGGAATGGGAGCAGATCCCAAAAAAATCCCACCTGGAGCAGCCTCTGGAGCATCCCTGATTTTTTCCCAATTTTTTTCCAGGATCCAGGAGAAGAAAGTGGTGAAAATCTCCTCAGAAATCTCCCAGATGGAGGTAAAATTCCCTGATCCCGATTTTCCAGGAACTTCCAGGGGGATTTTTTGGGAATTTTTCCAGCCTTGGAATCATCCCAGACCAGGCTGGAACCTCCTGGGATGGGGAAGTTCCAGGAAAACTGGGATTTTTTGGATTTTGGGATGGAATTCCCACCTTTCCTCACCTTTTTTTCTTTCCTTTTCCCAATTTTTTCCTTCTTTTTCCCACCTTGATTCTCCTTCCTTTTCTCCCCCCTTTATTCCAAATTTTTTCCACATTCCTTTTCCTTCTTTTCCCGTTTTTTTTCTCTTTTTCCCACTTATTTTCTTTCTTTTCCCCATCCCAATTTTCCCCCCATAAAATCCCAACTTTCCCTTGGAAAATCCCCATTTTCCTCCTATAAAATCCCAATTTTTTCTGGAAAAGTCCCAGATTTCCCCCCTAAAATCCCAATTTCCCCCCTTAAAATCCCAATTTCCCCCCCTAAAATCCCAGTTTCCCCCCTAAAATCCCATTTTTCCCCCTACAATCCCAATTTCCCCCCTAAAATCCCCATTTTCCCCCCTAAAATCCCAATTTCCCCCCTAAAATCCCGATTTCCCCCCTAAAATCCCAATTTCCCCCCTAAAATCCCAAATTTCCTCCCTAAAATCCCAAATTTTCTCTCTAAAATCCCAATTTCCCCCCTAAAATCCCAATTTCCCCCCTAAAATCCCAAATTTCCCCCCTAAAATCCCAAATTTTCTCTCTAAAATCCCAATTTCCCCCCTAAAATCCCAATTTCCCCCCTAAAATCCCAATTTCCCCCCTAAAATCCCAATTTCCCCCCTAAAATCCCAATTTCCCCCCTAAAATCCCAATTTCCCCCCTTAAAATCCCAATTTCCCCCCTAAAATCCCATTTTTCCCCCTAAAATCCCATTTTTCCCCCTAAAATCCCAATTTCCCCCCTAAAATCCCAATTTCCCCCCTAAAATCCCAATTTCCCCCCTAAAATCCCAATTTCCCCCCTAAAATCCCAATTTCCCCCCTAAAATCCCAATTTCCCCCCTAAAATCCCAATTTCCCCCCTAAAATCCCAATTTCCCCCCTTAAAATCCCAAATTTTCTCTCTAAAATCCCAAATTTTCTCTCTAAAATCCCAATTTCCCCCCTAAAATCCCAAATTTCCCCCCTAAATCCCAAATTTCCCCCCTAAAATCCCAAATTTCCCCCCCTAAAATCCCAATTTCCCCCCTAAAATCCCAATTTCCCTCCCTAAAATCCCAAATTTTCTCTCTGAAATCCCAAATTTCCCCCCTAAAATCCCAAATTTTCTCTCTGAAATCCCAAATTTCCCCCCTAAAATCCCAATTTCCCCCCTAAAATCCCAAATTTCCCCCCTAAATCCCAAATTTCCTCCCTAAAATCCCAATTTCCTCCCTAAAATCCCAAATTTCCCCCCTAAAATCCCAATTTCCCCCCTAAAATCCCAATTTCCCCCCTAAAATCCCAATTTCCCCCCCTAAAATCCCAATTTCCCCCCTAAAATCTCAAATTTCCCCTCTAAAATCCCAATTTCCCCCCTAAAATCCCAAATTTCCCCCCTAAAATCCCAAATTTCCCTCCCTAAAATCCCAATTTCCCCCCTAAAATCCCAATTTCCCCCCTAAAATCCCAATTTCCCCCCCTAAAATCCCAATTTCCCCCCTAAAATCCCAATTTCCCCCCTAAAATCCCAATTTTCCTCCCTAAAATCCCAAATTTCCCCCCTAAAATCCCAAATTTCCCCCCTAAAATCCCAATTTCCCCCCTTAAAATCCCAAATATACCCCCTAAAATCCCAAATTTCCCCCCCTAAAATCCCAAATTTCCCCCCTAAAATCCCAATTTCCCCCCTAAAATCCCAATTTCCCTCCCTAAAATCCCAAATTTTCTCTCTGAAATCCCAAATTTCCCCCCTAAAATCCCAAATTTCCCCCCTAAAATCCCAAATTTCCCCCCTAAAATCCCAAATTTTCTCTCTAAAATCCCAAATTTCCCCCCTAAAATCTCAAATTTCCCCCCTAAAATCCCAATTTCCCCCCTAAAATCCCAAATTTCCCCCCTAAAATCCCAAATTTCCCCCCTAAAATCCCCATTTTCCTCCCTAAAATCCCAAATTTCCCCCCTAAAATCTCAAATTTCCCCCCTAAAATCCCAATTTCTCCCCTAAAATCCCAATTTCCCCCCTAAAATCCCAAATTTCCCCCCTAAATCCCAAATTTCCCCCCTAAAATCCCAATTTCCCCCCTAAAATCCCAATTTCCCCCCTAAAATCCCAAATTTCCCCCCTAAAATCCCATTTTTCCCTGGGAATTCCCGTTTTTCCAGCGGATGCAGAAGCGAGCCGAGCGTTTCAACGTTCCCGTCAGCCTCGAGAGCAAGAAGGCGGCGCGGGCGGCGCGGTGAGCTGGGAATTCCTGGGATTTTCTGGAACTTTCTGGGATTCCTGGAATTTTCTGGGAATTTTTTTTTAATTTTCTGGGATTTTTTGGGATTTTTTTTGGAATTTTTTTTTATTTTTTGGGATTTTTTTGGAAATTTTTTTATTTTTGGGGATTTTTGGGTTTTTTTTGGGATCTTTTGATGGTTTTTTCTGGGATTTTTTGGGGATTTTGGGGGAGTTTTGGGGTTTTATGGGAATTTTTTGAGGGGTTTTGGGGATTTTTTAGGATTTCATGGGATTTTGGGGGATTTTTTTGGGATTTGTGGGGGGGTTCTGGGATTTTTTGAGGAGTTTTCTGGGATTAATTTTTATTTTATGGGGATTTGGGGGGTTTTGGTTGTTTTGGGGATTTTGTGGGGTTTTTTTTGGATTTTTTTGGGATTTTTGGGATTTTTTTGGGATTTTTTGGGGGATTTTTTGGGGATTTTTTTGGTTGTTTTTAGGATTTTTTTTGGTGGGATTTTTTATGGATTTTTGGGAATTTTTGAGGGGATTTTTTGGTTTTTTAGCGATTTTTTGAGGGGTTTGTGGGATATTTTGAATTTTGTGGGATTTTGGGCGGATTTGGGATTTTTTGGGATTTTTTTGGGATTTCTTGAGGGTTTTTTGGGGATTTTTTGGGGATTTTTTGGGGTTTTCTTTGGAATTCTTTGAGGGTTTTTTGGGATTTTTTTTGATTTTTTGAGTTTTCTTTGGAATTTTTTGAGGAGTTTTGGGGATTTTTTTGGTGGGATTTCCTGTGAATCCATGAATTTTTTGGGAATTCATCCCTAATTCCCAAAATTCAGTGCCTGATCCCAGAATTCCCACCCTAATTCCCATTTTTTCCATTCCCACAGGTTCGGCTTGGCCACAATTCCCACCAAAGGTGCGGAGAAGGATCCGGAAATTCCCGGAATTCTGGATTCCCTGGAATGACAAATTCCCCTTTTCCCACTTTTCCAAGAGCGGGAATTCCGGGATTTCTCGGGAAAGGAACCCAAATTATCCCGGATTTCCCTGGGATTTCTCATCCCAAAAAAATCCAGGATTGGGATTTTCCTGGAATTCCACCCAAGGATCCCAAAGAGAAGCCGGGGCTGGAATTTTGGGATTTTTTTCCCAATTCCTGGGGGGAAATTTGGGAATTTTGGTCGATTCCTGATGGGAATTTTCCTCCTTTTCCCAGGGCTCTCGGCAGACTCCAAACCCACGGTGAGGAAAACTGGGAATGCTGGCAGGAATTCCGGGAATTGCAACGGGATTTGGGGAATTCTGGGGGGGAACTGAGGCGGAATTTTGGGATCAGGAGTTGGAATTTTGGGATCAGGGCTGGAATTTTAGGGTCAAACCCGGAATTTTGGGATCAGGGGTTGGAATTTTGGGATCAGGGGTTGGAATTTTGAGATCATGAGTTGGAATTTTGGGATTGGGATTGGGAATTTTGAGATCATGAGTTGGAATTTTGGGATCTCAGTTGGAATTTTGAGATCAGGGGTTGGAATTTTGGGATCTCAGTTGGAATTTTGGGATCAGGGCTGGAATTTTGGGATCAGGGCTGGAATTTTGGGATCAGGAGTGGGAATTTTGGGATCAGGAGTTGGAATTTTGGGATCAAGAGTTGGAATTTTGGGATCAGGGGTTGGAATTTTGGGATTGGGATTGGGAATTTTGGGATCAGGGCTGGAATTTTGGGATCAGGAGTTGGAATTTTGGGATCAGGGGTTGGAATTTTGGGATCTCAGTTGGAATTTTGGGATCAGGGCTGGAATTTCAGGATCTCAGTTGGAATTTTGGGATCAGGGCTGGAATTTTGGGATCTCAGTTGAAATTTTGAGATCAGGGGTTGGAATTTTGGGATCAGGAGTTGGAATTTTGGGATCGGGGCTGGAATTTTGGGATCAGGAGTGGGAATTTTGGGATCTCAGTTGGAATTTTGGGATCTCAGTTGGAATTTTGGGATCTCAGTTGGAATTTTGGGATCAGGAGTTGGAATTTTGGGATCAGGAGTTGGAATTTTGGGATCAGGGCTGGAATTTTGGGATCTCAGTTGGAATTTCGGGATCTTAGCAGGAATTTTGTGATCTTAGCAGGAATTTTGGGATCTCAGTTGGAATTTTGGGATCAGGGCTGGAATTCTGGGCTGGAATTCCCCAAAATCCCGCAGAAAAAACCCCCAGACCTGCGGAATTTTCCGGGAATTTCTTCCGGAATTTTTCCCCTTTGGAATTCGGGGCCCGGCCGAGGATCCCAAATCCCCAAATCCCGAATTTCCTTTTCCCAGATAAACCTGGAAAAGCTCAAGGAAAGGGCCCAGAGGTTCGGCCTCAACGTCTCCTCCCTCTCCAAGAAGGTGAGAACCGGGAATTCCCGGAATTCCTGGAATTCCCAGAATCCCAAATCCCAAAATTCCAACATTTTCCAGCCCCGGTGGCTCTGCCCTGCCCGGATTTTGGGAATTTTGTTTTGGGAATTTTGGGGTTTTTTGGGAAATTTTTTTTGGTGGAATTTTGGGGTTTTTGGGAATTTGGGATTTTGGGAATGGGATTTTTTGGGGAATTTTGGTTTTTAGGGAATTTTCTTTTGGAAATTGGGGGTTTGTGGAATTTTGGTTTTTAGGGAATGGGGATTTTGGGGGATTTTGGGATTTTGGGGAATGGGGATTTTTGGGAATTTTGTTTTGGGAGTTTTGTTTGATTTTTGGGAATTGTGGGATTTTTGGGAACAGGGAATTTCGGGAACAGGGAATTTTGGGAATTGGGGGATTGTCAAGAACAGGGATTTTCGGGAATTTTGGGATTTTCGGGAACAGGGAATTTTGGGAGTCCTGGGATTTTTGGGAAGGGGAATTTTGTGAATCCTGGGATTTTCGGGAAGGGGAATTTCGGGAATTTTGGGATTTTCAGGAAGGGGAATTTCGGGAATGCTGGGATTTTTGGGAAGGGGAATTTTGGGAATTTTGGGATTTTCGGGAAGGGGAATTTTGGGAATTTTGGGATTTTCAGGAAGGGGAATTTCGGGAATTTTGGGATTTTTGGGAAGGGGAATTTTGGGAATTTTGGGATTTTTGGGAAGGGGAATTTCAGGAATTTTGGGATTTTCAGGAAGGGGAATTTTGGGAATTTTGGGATTTTCAGGAAGGGGAATTTCGGGAATTTTGGGATTTTTGGGAAGGGGAATTTTGGGAATTTTGGGATTTTCAGGAAGGGGAATTTCGGGAATTTTGGGATTTTTGGGAAGGGGAATTTTGGGATTTTTGGGAAGGGGAATTTTGGGAATTTTGGGATTTTCAGGAAGGGGAATTTTGGGATTTTCAGGAAGGGGAATTTTGGGATTTTTGGGAAGGGGAATTTTGGGAATTTCGGGATTTTCGGGAAGGGGTTTCCCGGCGTTCCGGGCCCGACTCCGGTGCCGTTCCCAGAGCGAGGAGGACGAGAAGCTCAAGAAGAGGAAGGAAAGGTTCGGGATCGTCACCGGGGCCGGAGCCGCCGAGGACTCCGAGGTGGGGCCGGGATTCCCGGGATTTGGGGCTGGGATTCCCAGGAATCCCCAAAAACACTTCCCAATTCCCAACCCCTGGGGCATCCAGGGATTTGGGGGCGTTTTCCATGGATTTGGGGAGGTTTTCCTTGGATTTAGGGGAATTTTCCATGGATTTAAGTGAGTTTTCCATGGATTTAGAGGAATTTTCCATGGATTTGGGAAGGTTTTCTGTGGATTTAGGTGGGTTTTCCGTGGATTTAGGAGCATTTTCCATGGATTTAGATGAGTTTTCCATAGATTTAAGTGGGTTTTCCATGGATTTGGGGGAATTTTTCATGGATTTAAGTGAATTTTCCATGGATTTAGGGGAATTTTTCATGGATTTAGGTGAGTTTTCATGGATTTAGGTGGGTTTTCCATGGATTTGGGGAGGTTTTCCATGGATTTGGGGGAATTTTCCATGGATTTAGGGGCCTTTTCCCAGGAGTTTAGGAGCCATTTTTCCATGGATTTCAGGTCTGATTTTTCCATGAATTTGGGACCATTTCCCCAGGAATTTAGGAGCCATTTTTCCAGGAATTCCAGGGCTGTTTTTCCATGGATTTTGGGACCATTTCCCAGGAATTTAGGAACCATTTTTCCAGGAATTCCAGGGCTGTTTTTCCATGGATTTTGAGGCCATTTTTCCATGGATTTGGGGCCGTTTTCCCAGGAATTCATGACTTGGAATCCTCTCTCCTTTCTGCCTCATTTCCTTGGGAAAACCCCGCCCCAAATCCCAGGATTTTCCCCCCCTTCAGCATCGGGAATTCCCCCATTCCCAGCCCCAGAATTCCCAGGATTCTCCCGCAGGGATTGAGGGAATTTTCCCTTTTTTTTTGGCCCTTCCCAAATCCAGGCAAAGAAGCGGAAAAGGGCGGAAAGGTTTGGGATCGTCTGAGCCGCTCCGGAGCTCCGCGCTCTCCTCAGGTCAGGATCCCCCTTCTCCCTCATTCCCGATTTTCCATGGAATTCCCAGCCCTCCCCACTCCCCCCACAGGGAATTCCCAAATCCTGGGCACGATTCCCAAAATCTCGGGGTTTTTCCAGGGATTTTGGGGTGGTTTTCCAGGATTTTGGGGGCATTTTTCCAGGGATTTTGGGGATGCTTTTCCCAGGGATCTGGGGGGGTTTTCCAGGAATTTTGGGGCCATTTTTCCAGGGATTTGGGGTGGTTTTTCAGGATTTTGGGGGCATTTTCCCAGGGATTTTGGGGACATTTTCCCAGGGATTTTGGTGCCATTTTCCCAGGGATTTTGGGGATGCTTTTCCAGGGATTTTGGATTTTTCCAGGGATTTTGGTGCCATTTTCCCAGGGAATTTGGGGCCATTTTTCCAGGGTTTTTTGAGCTGTTTTCCCAGGATTTTGGAGATGTTTTTCCAGGGATTTTGGGGACATTTTCCCAGGGATTTTGGGACCATTTTCCCAGGAATTTTATGGCCATTTTCCCAGGGAATTTGGGGCCATTTTCCCAGGGATTTTGGGGCTCTTTTCCCAAGGATTTTGAGGATGTTTCCCCAGGGATTTTGGGGATGTTTTACAAGGAATTCGTGGTTCTTTTCCCCAGGGATTTTGGGAATGTTTCCCCAGGGATTTGGAGCCCTTTTCCCAGGGATTTTGGGGGAGCAGCTCCGATGGGAAACGTGGGATCCCAATCCCGTGGGATTTTTGGGAACTTCCCCAGGAATCAGAGCCAGGAATTCCAGGGATTTCTTGGATTTCCAGGTGGGCGTTGCCTGAACCCTTCCCCTGTCGAAGACCTGAGCTCCCAGGATTTGGAATTCCCGGCGGGAATTTCGGGAATCTCATCCCGGAGCGTTGGGAGCAGCAGGGCCGGGGCCATTCCCGGAATTCTGGGGCCATTCCCAGGCCAAGAGATTTTATTTTTTTGGGAATTCTCCTTTTCCACGAGCGGTTCCCACCCTCGGGAACCTCAGAGACTCCGGGAAATTCCCGGGATTCTCCTTCCCATCCCGAAAATCCTCAGGATCCAGGGACATCCCGGTGCCTCCCTGGCTCCTCACTCAGTTTTTTCCCGTTTTTTCCCGTTTTTTCCCGTTTTTTCCCGTTTTTTCCCGTTTTTTCCGGGTTTTTTCCCGTTTTTTTCCCCGTTTTTCCCTGTTTTTCCCGTTTTTTCCCATTTTCCCGGCGTTCCGGTCGCTGCCGGGTTTTGTATTCCCGGTTTTTTCTATTTTCCCGGTTTTTCCCTCGGAAGGGTCGGGCGCTGCCTCTCATCCCAGATTTCCCAATAAAAAAACTTCCCTTTTCCAAGGAAATCCCGTTTTTTTTCCCTGAGCCTTTGGATGCGGGGCCGGAGCTGTGGGGGGAAAAAAACCTTTGGAATTCCCTCCTTCCCTGGGATATTCCCAAGGTTTTCCTTGAGGATTTCCAGGAATTCTTGGTGCTAAATCCCAGTTTTCTCAGAAGTTTTCCGCATTTCCTTGAGCTCATCCAGGAATTCCCGAGGTTTTCCGGGAATTCCCGAGGTTTTCTGGGAATTCCCGAGGTTTTCCAGGAATTGCATTCCTTGCGTTCCTCACTTTCATTGCCTTCATTTACATCGCCTTAATTAACGCAATGAAAATAATTAATTGTGTTGGCTACGCCCACTGCGTTCGTTGCGCTAATTGCGCTCATTACGCTAATTGCGTGCACTCGTTACGTTAATTGCGGTCGTTGCGCTCATTGCGTTCGTTGCGTTAATTGCGCTCATTACGCTAATTGCGTGCGCTTGTTACGCTAATTGCGCTCGTTACGCTAATTGCGTGCGCTCGTTACGTTAATTGCCCTCGTTACGCTAGTTGCGCTCGCTACGCTAGTTGCGTGCGCTCGTTACGTTAATTGCGCTCGTTACGCTAATTGCGTGCGCTCGTTGCGTTAGTTGCGCTAATTGCGCTCGTTACGTTAATTGGGCTTGTTACGCTAATTGCGTGCGCTCGTTGCATTAATTACGCTGATTGCGCTCATTACGCTAATTGCGTGCACTCGTTACGCTAATTGTGTGCGTTCGTTATGTTAATTGCGTGCGCTCGTTGTGTTAGTTGCGCTAATTGCGCTTGTCGCGTTAATTGCGCTCCTTGCGCTAATTGCGTGCGCTCCTTGCGTTAATTGCGCGCTTTCATTACGTTAATAGCGCTCATTGTGTTCGTTAATTGCGCTCATTCGTCGCGTTAATTGTGCTCATTACGCTAATTGCGTGCGCCAGTTGAGCTAAGTGTGTGCGGTTGTTACGTTAATTGCGTACGCTCGTTGCGTTAATTGTGCCCGTGCATTAATTGCGTGCACTCGTTACACTAATTGCGTGCGTCAGTTACGCTAACTGCGTGCGCTCCTTGCGCTAATTGCGTGCGCTCCTTGCGCTAATTGCGTGCGCTCGTTACGCTAATTGCGTGCGTTCGTTACGCTAATTGCGTACGCCAGTTGCGCTAATTGCGTGCGCTCGTTACGCTAATTGCGTGCGCCAGTTGCGTTAATTGCGTACGCTAGTTGCGCTCGTTGCGTTAATTGCGTTAATTGCGCTCATTAGCGCCCGGGGCGCGCTCCGGGGCGCCGCTGTCGCCGTGGGTGGCCGCCGGATGTCCCCAGGCCTCATTTGTGTGTCCCCGTCCCCCCCCGGGCTCCGAATTAGGTCACGGGGAGCGGGGCCGGGAATGGGGCCGGGAACGGGGGAACGGAGCGGGGAACGGGACCGGGAGCGAGGGAACGGGACCGGGAACGGAGCGGGGAACGGGACCGGGAGCGAGGGAACGGGACCGGGAACGGAGCAGGGAATGGGGCCGGGAACGGGACCGGGAGCGAGGGAACGGGAGCGGGGAACGGGACAGGGAACGGGACAGGGAGCGGGGCCGGGAACGGGACAGGGAACGGGACCGGGATTGGGGTAACGGAGCCGGGAACGGGACAGGGAACGGGGGAACGGAGCGGGGAATGGGACCGGGAATGGGGGAACGGGACAGGGAACGGGGGACGGGAACGGGGGAACGGAGCCGGGAATGGGACCGGGAACGGGAGCGGGAATGGGGGAACGGGACAAGGATTGGGGTAACGAGCCGGGAACGGGACAGGGAGCGAGGGAACGGGGCCGGGAACGGGACCGGGAATGGGGCCGGGAATGGGAGAACGGAGCAGGGACCGGGAACGGGACCGAGAACGGGGCCGGGGGAGCGGAACAAAAGCGAGCGAGCGCTCGTTCAATCCTCGGGGCGGAGAAACAAAAGACAAAACCCCCCCGGTGCCCCCGGCCCGGGGATGTCCCCGGGGTCACTTCGGCCGGAGTGGACAGTGGGACACGGGCAGGGATGGACAGGGGGACACGGGCAGGGATGGACAGGGGGACACGGCCGGGGATGGACATTGGGGACACGGGCAGGGATGGACAGGGGGACACGGGCAGGGATGGACAGGGGGACACGGCCGGGGATGGACATTGGGGACACGGCCGGGGATGGACAGGGGGACACGGGCAGGGATGGACAGGGGGACACGGCCAGAGTGACCACAGGGCCACCAACCCGGCAGGACCCACAGACCCAGCTGGAGCCACATCCTCGTGTCCGGTCCTCGTGTCCGGTCCTCGCTTGGACACGGGAGGGTCGCTGTCCCCCCCCGTGTCCCCTCCCCGGTGATCCCCCCGTGTCCCCCGGCCCTAATTAACCGGGGACATTCCCGGGATTGCTGCAGCCCCTAATGAGGCTCCATAAACGGCTCCGGGCGCGGCTCCTGGGGCCGCTCGTAAAATCCCCCCATAAATCCCCCCCTTAAATCCCCCCCATAAAATCCCCCTTAAAATCCCCCCCTTAAATCCCCCCCATAAAATCCCCCCCTTAAAATCCCCCCATAAATTCCCCCCCTTAAAATCCCCCCCATAAATTCCCCCTTAAAATCCCCCCATAAATTCCCTCCCCCCTTAAAATCCCCCCCTTAAATCCCCCCTTAAAATCCCCCATAAATTCCCTCCCCCTTAAATCCCCCCTTTAAAAATCCCATTAAAAATCCCATTTAAAATTCCCTTTTAAAATTCCCTTTTGCAGCCGGGGACTTGGGCCAGGACCTGAATGTCCCCAACCCCGTCCCGGGTGTCCCCAAACCTGTCCCGGGTGTCCCCAACCCCGTCCCGGGTGTCCCCAACCCCATCCCGGGTGTCCCCAAACCTGTCCCGGGTGTCCCCATTCCTGTTCCAAGTGTCCCCATTCCTGTTCCAAGTGTCCCCAATCCCGTCCCGGGTGTCCCCAGCCCCATCCCGAGTGTCCCCAAACCTGTCCCGGGTGTCCCCAGCCCTGTCCCGGGTGTCCCCAGCCCCATCCCGAGTGTCCCCAACCCCATCCTGGGTGTCCCCAACCCCGTCCCGGGTGTCCCCAAACCTGTCCCGCGTGTCCCCATTCCTGTTCCAAGTGTCCCCATTCCTGTTCCAAGTGTCCCCAAACCTGTCCCTGGTGTCCCCAGCCCTGTCCCCGACACCTGGGGAGCTGCACCACGAGGCCACGTATGGCAGTGGCTCTGTCCCCGTGTCCCTGTCCCCGTGTCCCAGGGCTGTCCCCGTGTCCCTGTCCCCATGTCCCTGTACCCCTGTCCCTGTCCCCAGCCCATGTCCCTGTCCCCCTGTCCCTGTCCCCCTGTCCCTGTCCCCATGTCCCCCTGTCCCCATGTCCCTGTCCCTGTCCCCCTGTCCCCATGTCCCTGTCCCCCTGTCCCTGTCCCCATGTCCCTGTCCCCCTGTCCCTGTCCCCCTGTCCCCATCCCCCCCCCTTCCCCCGGGGCTGTCCCAGCACCCCCCAACCCCTCCCCCCCCTTCCCCCACCCCAAATCCTCCCCCGGGAGGTGACAAAGGTGACAGAGGTGACATCGCCACCCCCGGGGGTGGAGCTGAAACCTCGCAACTCTCGCATTATTTTTTTTTTTTGTTTTAACATCGTTAAATTATATTTTTTTGTTTTTTAATTTTTTTTATTATTTCTTTTTTTTTTTTTTTTATATTTTTTGCTGTTCAAGTGCTGAGTTCGGCCCCTCCCCCCCCTCCCCCGGGACCCCCCCCGGGACCCCCCCGGGTCCCCCCGGAGCGACAGAACGAGGGACAAAAACAACGGAAAAGGAACCTATGACGTCACGCACAGACCGAGAGCGGGAAATAATTAGAATAATAATTAGAATAATTAGAATTAATAATATACTCGGGGGGGGAGGGGGCCGCCATTCCCCCCCACCCACCACCCCCCCCCCTGCCCGCGGGACCAGTCAGGGACTGGGACTGGGACCAGTCAGGGACTGGGACTGGGACTGGGACTGGGACTGGGACTGGGACTGGGACCAGTCAGGGACTGGGACTGGGACTGGGACTGGGACTGGGACTGGGACTGGGACTGGGACTGGGACTGGGACCGGGACCAGTCAGTCCTCGGCACTGGGACTGGTGCTGCATACTGGGGGAACTGGGGCATTGACCAGAGGTAACTGGTCCCAGTGCTCAGAGGTAACTGGTCCCAGTGCCCAGATCTGACTGGTCCCAGTGTCCAGTCCTGAACTGGTCCCAGTGCCCGGAGATAACTGGTCCCAGTTCCCAGATCGGACTGGTCCCAGTGCTCAAAGCTGGTGGACTCCAGTGTCCAGTCCTAAACTGGGCCCAGTGACCCGAGGTAACTGGTCCCAGTTCCTGGATCTGACTGGTCCCAGTGTCCAGTCCTGAACTGGTCCCAGTTCCCGGCTCTGGCTGGTCCTAGTTCCCGGCTCTGACTGGTCCCAGTGCCGAGCCCTCCCCGCCGTGTCCCCTCCATCCTGTGCCAGCCCCGGGGGCTCGGGGGGGTTTTTGGGGTGAGGGGCCGCGGCTTTTGGGGCTCCGCGACCCCCCCAGTCCCTTCCCAGTCCCTTCCCAGTCCCTTCCCAGTCCCTTCCGGGCCTGTCCGGGTGGGGACAGCGCTGTCACCGGGGGTGTCCCCTCCCCTGCCCCCCCAACCTCGGAGCCCCCCAAGGCACCGGCAGGACCGGGGGGTCCCCGAGCCCCGATTTGCGTCCCCCGGCTCGGGGACCCCCGGTGGCCACGGGACCCCTTTGTGTGGCCTCTCCCCTCCCTGGACCCCCCAAACCCCCCCGGCTGTCGCCGTCCCCTCGCTCGGGCCCCCGGTGCCAGCAGGGCGGTGACACCGGAGAGTGACACCGGGTGACACCGGGTGGGTGACACCGGAGAGTGACACCGGGTGACACCGAGTGACACCGGGTGGTGACACCGAGCAGTGACACCGGAGAGTGACACCGGGTGACACCGGCTAACACCGGGTAGGTGGCACCGGGTGACACCGGGCGGTGACACCGGGCAATGACACCGGTTGGTGACACCGGTTGGTGACACCGGTTGGTGACACTGGGTAATGACACCGGTTGGTGACACCGGTTGGTGACACTGGGTAATGACACCGGTTGGTGACACTGGGCAGTGACACCGGGCAGTGACACCGGTTGGTGACACCGGGCAATGACACCGGGCAATGACACCGGTTGGTGACACCGGTTGGTGACACCGGTTGGTGACACCGGGCAGTGACACCGGTTGGTGACACCGGTTGGTGACTCCAGCCTGGCACCGGGCAGTGACACAGGGCAGTGACACCGGGCAGTGACACCGGGCAGTGACACCGGGCAGTGACACCGGTTGGTGACACCGGTTGGTGACACCGGGCAGTGACACAGGGCAGTCACACCGGGTGGTGACACAGGGCAGTGACACCGGGCAGTGACACCGGGTGGTGACACCGGTTGGTGACTCCAGCCTGGCACCGGGCAGTGACAGCGGTTGGTGACACCGGTTGGTGACACCGGTTGGTGACACAGGGCAGTGACACAGGGCGGTGACACCGGTTGGTGACACCGGTTGGTGACACCGGGCAATGACACCGGGTGGTGACACCGGTTGGTGACACCGGTTGGTGACTCCAGCCTGGCACCGGGGGTCCCCGTTAAGTGCTGAATGGGGAAGGGGAGGGGGCCCGGGGGGGCTCCGCGCCCTCATCCCGGGGCTGCCTCATCCCCGTTAAGCGCTTCGGGGCTCCGCGGGAGCTGTCGCGGAGCTGTCGCGGAGCTGTCGCGACAAGTGCTAAACGTCCCTTGAGTCCCCCCTTAAGTGCTGCGAGGCTGCGGGGGCCGCTCCCCGCCCGCAGCCCCCCGGGGATAAGTGCTGGGGCCGGGGGCTCCGGGGGTCGCGGGGGTTTCGGGAGCTTTGGGGGCTCCGGGGGTCGCGGGGACTTTGGGGGTTCCTGGGGCTCCGGAGACTGCGGGAGCTCCGGGGGTTTCGGGGTCTCCGGGAGTCGCGGGGGCTCCAGGAGTTTCGGGGGTCGCGGGGTCTCCAGGAGTTTCGGGGGCTCCGGGGGTCGCCGGGATTTCGGGGGCTTTGGGGACCGCGGGAGCTCCGGGGGCTTCAGGGTCTCCGGGGGTCGCGGGGGCTGCGGCGGCTCCGGGGGTTTTGGGGGCTCCGGGGCTTTCGGGGACTTTGGGGGCTCCGGGGACCGCGGGGGTTTCGGGGGCTCCGGGGGTCGCCGGGATTTCGGGGGCTTTGGGTGCCGCGGGAGCTCCGGGGGTCGCGGGGGTTTCGAGGTCTCCGGGGGGTCGCGGGGACTTTGGGGGCTCCGGGGGTCGCGGGGGTTTCGGAAGCTCCGGGGTTCGCGGGGGTTTCGAGGTCTCCGGGGTTCGCGGGGGTTTCGGGGGCTTCTCCCCCTCTCGGAGCCCCCTCCGGCCGCTCCGGTACCGGGCCCGAGCCCCGCCCGCCCCGCTCGGTGCCCCCGCAGGAGCCTCGGGGAGCGCGGGGGGTTCGTTCTCATGTGAAACAAACACAAACAAGGGAAAAAGAGAAACAAAAAAGAAAAGAAAAGAGGATAAAAAAAAAACAACAAAAAAAAAAAACCTCTCCGAGGGCAGCGGGAGGCGAATTTTGCGGCGTAAGCGGAATTTCAGCCCCAGCCGGAGCCTCCCAACAATTCCGGTGTCGCCTCCGGGTCACCCCCGAGCCGCCCTCGCCCCCCGGGGGCCCCGGGGCCGGTGCCAGGGCTGGATCCAAAGCCCGGCCGGAGCCTGGGGGGGTCCCCGGGGGTCTCCGGGCTGCGAGGGGAGCCCGGGGAGGGTGATTAATAAATAAATAAATTAAAGAAGGGAGGCGGTTTCCCCCCCGGTGCCCCCCCCCCCGGGGGTCCCGCGGCGGCCGCGGGGTTGGGGTCACCCCCCCTCGGGGGTCGCCAGCGCTGCTCCAGGAGCGCGGGGGGCGCGCTCGCTCTTCCTCCTCATCATCATCATCCTCCTCCAAATCATCCTCATCCTCCTCTGCCCGACGGGATCCGCGTCCCCGAGGTGTCCCCGAGGTGTCCCCGAGGTGTCCCCGAGGTGTCCCCGTGTGGCCACCGCGGCCTGGGGGTCCCTCTCGCCCCCCTCCCCTTTTTTTCCCTTCTCGGTCCGGTCGCTTTTATTGCACAATGCGCTGTGGGATCTTCCTCCTCCTCCTCCTCCTCCGCCTCCTCCTCCTCCTCTTCTCTCCTCCATCCCACCGTCCAAACCGATTTCAACGCTTGGCCTTTGTCACTTCTCGCTTCCCGCCCCGCCCCGAACCGACAACAAAAACAGAAAAATCAGAAAAGAAAAAAAAAAAAACAAGAAGAAAAAAAACACCAAAAAAAAGCGGAAAAATAGGAAAAAAATAGGAAAAAAATAGGAAAAAAATAGGAAAAAAATTAGCAAAACATTAGCAAAAAAATAGCAAAAAATAGGAAAAAAATAGGAAAAAATTAGCAAAAAATTAGCAAAAAATTATCAAAAAAATAGCAAAAAATAGCAAAAAAAATAGCAGAAAATTACCCAAAAAATAACAAAAAATTAGCAAAAAATTAGCAAAAAATTAGAAAAAAATTAGCAAAAATTAGAAAAAAATTAGCAACAAAAATAGAAAAAAATAGCAAAAAAATAGCAAAAAATAGCAAAAAAATAGCAAAAAATAGGAAAAGAAAGGCAAAAAAATAGCAAAAAAATAGCAAAAAAATAGCAAAAAATTAGCAAAAAAATAGCAAAAAGAACCCCAAAAATAGCAAAAAATTAGCAAAAAAATAACAAAAAATTAGCGAAAAATAGCAAAAATTAGGAAAAAAAAAAAGCAAAAATAAATCAGAAAAAAATCAGAGTCTGATTTTACGAGGGGCGCGGCGGGGAGGGCTCTCACTCTGTGTGTGACGCGCTGTGGCGGGATGCTGTGTGTGATAATTTTGGGGAGGTGGGGTCGGTGAAAATCCGTCTCTAAGAACAACCGCAGCGATCCACCACCATGCCGGGGATCTTGCCGTAGATGATCTGCTGCTTGTCGTTGAAGTAGAGCATGTTGATGGGGGACATCTTTGTTGGGGTGCAGCAGGGTCCGGCCGATCCTCGGGGGTTCGCTTGCTGCACCAGGTGGGTGTGAGGGTATTTCTGCATGAACATGTACTCGCACTGGCCGGAGCAATAATTGGCTTTGTAGCGTTTGGGGGCGATGATCCAGTCCCAGCCGAAAGCCTCGAAGTCCACGGTGAGGGGGGTAGCGGCAGCAGCGCGACTCCGTGGAGTGCTCGTCACAGTCCAGGCCCAGGTTACGGCGGGAGCGCTTGTTGTTCTCCAGGACACGCAGCTCCATGAAGGGGTGCTGGGGACACGGGGACACGGCAGGGACACGGCAGGGACACGGGGACATGGGGGACACGGGGGACATGGGGACACGGCAGGGACACGGGGGACACAGCAGGGACATGGGGACATGGGGGACACAGGGGACACAGGGGACACGGGGGACATGGGGACACGGGGGATAGAGGGGACACAGGGACACGGCAGGGACATGGGGACACGGGGGACATGGGGACACAGGGGACACGGGGGATAGAGGGGACACGGCAGGGACATGGGGGACATGGGGACACGGCAGGGACACGGGGGACACAGCAGGGACATGGGGACATGGGGGACACAGGGGACAGGGGGACACAGGGGACAGGGGGACACAGGGGACAGGGGGGACGCGGGGACACGGGGGACAGGGGGAACATGGGGATAGAGGGGACACAGGGGGACAGGGGGGACATGGGGACACGGCAGGGACAGGGGGACACAGGGGACACGGGGGACATGGGGACACGGGGGACATCGGGACAGAGGGACAGAGGGGACAGGGGGACACGGCAGGGACATGGGGACACAGGGGACAGGGGGACATGGCAGGGACAGGGGGAACACAGCAGGGACAGGAGGACAAGGAGACAGAGGGGACAGGGACAGAGAGGGACAGTGGGGATAGAGGGGACAGGGGGGACCGAGGGACAGCGGGGACAGGGAGACACGGCAGGGACAGAGGGACATGGCAGGGACAGGGGGACACCGGGTGTGGACAGAGGGGTCAGGGGACAGAGGGGACAGCGGAGACACACGGCAGGGACATGAGGACACGGGGATAAAGGAGAGGGGACACGGGGGGGGACAATGGTGAGGACAGCAGTGACACCAGCCCCCGCCCGCACCGCTCCACCCATCCCGGCCCCGCTGTGCGGGGAGGAGGTGCCAGGGGGTGGTGGCATCTCCTGGAGGTGTCCCCAGCCCCATCCAGGTGTCCCCAGCCCTATCCAGGTGTCCCCAGCCCCATCCAGGTGTCCCCAGCCCTATCCAGGTGTCCCCAGCCCCATCCAGGTGTCCCCAGCCCTATCCAGGTGTCCCCAGCCCCATCCAGGTGTCCCCAGCCCTATCCAGGTGTCCCCAGCCCCATCCAGGTGTCCCCAACCCCATCCAGGTGTCCCCAGCCCCACCGAGCTGTCCCTGTCCCCCTCACCCAGGCTGTCCCCAGCCCCAGAGCGCTGCCACCCGCCCCACGGAGCTGTCACTGTCCTCTAGAGCTGTCACCACTGTCCCAAAGCTGCCACCACCCTCCCTAAACTGTCACTGCCCCCCAGACCTGTCACCACTGTCCCTAAACTGTCACCAGCCCCACGGAGCTGCCAGTGCCCCCCAGACCTGTCACTGCCCCCCAGACCTGTGGCCACTGTCCTTAAGCTGTCACCACCCCCTTGGAGCTGTCACTGCCCCACAGATCTGTCACTGCCCCACAGAACTGTCACCACCAGCCTCACAGAACTGTCACCAGCTTCACAGAACTGTCACCACCCCCGGACCTGTCACCACCCCAGACCCCACTCCCCCCTCCCCACTGCGGCCGCTGCACCCACCCACCCCTCAGATCTGTCACCAAGCCCCACAGACCTGTCACCAACCCCCAGAACTGTCACTGCCCCCGGACCTGTCACCACCCCCTCAGACTCATCACCACCCCCAGACCCCACCCCTCGCCCCCCCCGCCCCACCGCGGCCGCTGCACCCACCAGCCCCCTCAGACCTGTCACTGCCCCCCGGACCTGTCACCAACCCCCAGACCTGTCACTGCCCCCAGACCCATCACCAGCCCCTCAGATCTGTCACCACCAGTCCCCCGGACCTGTCACCAGGCCCCCAGACCTGTCACCACCCCCAGACCCACCCCCCACCGCGGCCGCTGCACCCACCAGCCCCACAGACCTGTCACTGCCCCACAGACCTGTCACCACCCCCAGAACTGTCACTGTCCCCCGGACCTGTCACCAACCCCAGACCCATCACCACCCCCGGACCTGTCACCACCAACACCCCTCGCCCCCCGCCCCACTGTGGCTGCTGCACCCACCAGCCCCACAGAACTGTCACTGCCCCCCGGACCTGTCA
The DNA here is from genome assembly GCF_030490865.1 of Poecile atricapillus. NCBI lineage: Eukaryota > Metazoa > Chordata > Aves > Passeriformes > Paridae > Poecile > Poecile atricapillus. Next base: position 10,161 of record NW_026709038.1, on the reverse strand, counting down.
CCATCCCCAGACCTGTCACTGCCCCACAGACCTGTCACCCCACCCCCCAGAACTGTCACTGCCCCACAGACCTGTCACCACCACCCCCAGACCCATCACCACCCCCGGACCTGTCACCACCCCCAGAACTGTCACCACCTGCCCCCCCAGAACTGTCACCAACCCCCAGACCTGTCACCACCCCCCAGACCCACCCCCCGCCCCCCGCCCCACGCGGCCGCTGCACCCACCAGCCCCCTCGGCTCCGGGGCCCCAGCGAGGTGACCGCCAGATCATTCCCGTTGGCATCGAAGGCATTAATCTCAATCCCCCCAATTATTCTGGGGCTGCTTGAACCAATTCTGCAGGACGTGCTTGAAATCGATGCTCTGCCAGTGGCCAGCTCGGGAATTGAGGTCGATTTGGAGCGAGCGGATGCGGATGTGGCGGCTGCCCTCGTCCGTGACGGGTTTGAGGCGCAGGATCTGCAGGTACACGGTGGATGGGTGCTGCAACCGGCCGCAGGTACACCCAGAGCTGAGCCTTCACCACCTTGGTGAACATCAGCTTCGGGCTGAAGTTGAAGAAGCAGCAGTGAGGGTTCCCCTCGATCTGAACGGCTGGGTCCGCTGTGGGGAGGAGGAGAGGAGGAGGAGGAAGAGGAGAAGGAGAAGGAGGAGGAGGAGGAGGAGGAGAGGGAGAAGGAGGAGGAAGGAGGAGGAGGAGAGGGAGAATGAGGAGGAGGAAAAGGAGGAAGAAGAGGGAAGGAGAATGAGGAGGAGGAAGGGAGGAGGAGAAGGAGAAATGAGGAGGAGGAAGGAGGAGGAAGGTGAGAATGAGGAGGAGGAAAGGAGGAGGAAAGAGGAAGGAGGAAGAGGAAGGAGGACAAGGAGAAAGGAGAAGGAGGAAGGAGGAGGAGGAAGGAGGAAATGAGGAGGGAGGAAGAGGAAGGAAGGAGGAGGAGGAGGAGAAGGAAGGAGGAGGAGTAAGAGAGGAGGAGGAGGAAGGAGGAAGGAGGAGGAGGAAGGAGGAAGGAGGAAGGAGGAGTAGGAGGAAGGAGGAAAAGGAGAGAAGGAGGAAGAAGGAGGAGGAGGAGGAAAAGAGGAGGAGGAGGAAGGAGGAGGAAGGAGGAGGAAGGAAGAGGAGGAAGAAGGAGGATGAGAATGAGGAGGAGGAAAGGAGGAGGAAGGAGGAGGAAGAAGAAGGAGGAGGAAGGGTCAGAGGGTGTTGTTGGCATCGTCACCCCCGCGCTTTGGGATGTTCTTGTTGTGGAGGCTTCTGCACCACCCCAGTCCCAAACTGGGACCCCCCAGCCCCAAACTGGGACCCCCCCCAGACCTCTCTGGGACCCCCCCGGTCCCAAACTGGGACCCCCCAGCCCCAGGACCCTCAGCCCAACACTGGGACCCCCCCAGCCCCAAACTAAGACCCCCCAGCCCCCAAACTGGGACCCCCCAGACCCAAAATGGGACCCCGCAGCCCCACACTGGGACCCCCCCCAGTCCCAAACTGGGACCCCCAGCCTCACTCCAGACCCCCAGTCCCCACACTGGGACCCCCAACCCCTCTCTGGGACCCCCCAACCCCTCTCCAGGACCCCCCAGCCTCACTCCAGGACCCCCCAGCCCCCCCATGGGGACTCTCTCGCTGTACTCTGAGACCCCCCCTCTCCTCTCCGTGACCCCCCCAGCCCTCGGGACCCCCGAGCCCCCCCCCCCCGGCCCCACCCGCGGAGACCCCCGAGCCCCCCCCCCGGCCCCACCGCGGGACCCCCGAGCCGGGGGGGGGGTCGGGGCCGCCCCTCCTCCCTCGTCGGGAGGTGAAGGTCGGGTCAGAGCCCCCCCCCCCCCGGGGGTCGCCCCACCAGGAGCTCCCCACTCGCCCCCTGACCCACGGTCCCGGGGGGGGCTCGGGATGGACCCACAGCGAGCCCCCCACGGCTGGGGGGGGGGGTCCCGGTGTGTGTGGGGGCGGGGGGTCCCGGTGTGTGTGGGGCGGGGGGCTCCGGGCCCGCACAGCACCTGCTGGGGGGGGTCCCGGTGTGTGTGGGGCGGGGGCTCCCGGTGTGTGTGGGGCGGGGGGCTCGGGGCCCGCAGCACCTGCTGGGGGGGGGTCCCGGTTTGTGTGGGGCGGGGGGCTCGGGGCCCGCAGCACCTGCTGGGGGGGGTCCCGGTGTGTGTGGGGGCGGGGGTCCCGGTGTGTGTGGGGCGGGGGTCCCGGTGTGTGTGGGGCGGGGGGCTCGGGGGCCCGCAGCACCTGCTGGGGGGGTCCCACATCCCACCCGGCGGCTCATGGGGAGGGGGCTTCAATTGGGGAGGGGGGAGAATCCAGACCCCCAGCCCCACATCGGTGACACCCCCCACATCTCCAGGGGTCCCCCCAACATCTCCAGGGGTCCCTCAACATCTCCAGGGGTCCCCCAACACCTCCAGGGGAATCTCCAAGGGTCCCCTCCCAACATCTCCAGGGGTCCCCTCAGCACCTCCAGGGGTCCCCCCCAACATCTCCAGGGGATCTCCAGGGGTCCCCCAACATCTCCAGGGGTGCCCCCCCAAACCAGAGGGTCCCTCCAACATCTCCAGGGGGGTTCCCCCACATCTCCAGGGGTCCCTCAGCATCTCCAGGGGTCCCCCCCACATCTCCAGGGGATCTCCAGGGTCCCCCCAACATCTCCAGGGTCCCCCAACATCTCAGGGGTCCCCCAACATCTCCAGGGGATCTCCGGGGTCCCCCGAACATCTCCAGGGGTCCCTCAACATCTCCAGGGGTCCCCTCAGCGTCTCCAGGGGTCCCCTCAACATCTCCAGGGGGTCCCCCAACACCTCCAGGGGTCCCCCCCAACATCTCCAGGGGATCTCCAGGGGTCCCCCAACATCTCCAGGGGTCCCCCCCAGCATCTCCAGGGGTGCCCCCAACATCTCCAGGGGATCTCCAGGGGTCCCTCAACATCTCCAGGGGTCCCCCCCCAAACCAGAGGGTCCCCCCAACATCTCCAGGGGTCCCCCAACAACCTCCAGGGGTGCCCCCAACATCTCCAGGGGTCCCTCAACATCTCCAGGGGTCCCCCCCAAACCAGAGAGTCCCTCTAACATCTCCAGGGGTCCCCCCCAAGCAGAGGGTCCCGGCCCCACATCTGGGTCGAATTGAGCCGGGAATTGCCGCCCCCCTCCCCAGGGCAGCCCCCTCCCCCCCCGGGCGGCCCGGTCAGGTTTAATAGCGCCCAGCTGCAGCTCGGGGCCTATTTGCTGCGGGGGTCACGACACCGGCGATGTCCCCTCCCCCTCCCCGAGCCACCCCCGCGCGCTCCAAAATGGGGCTGGGGGCTTCGGGGACCCCCCACTCACTCAAACCCCCCCCCCCTCCCGCTGTCAGGGTGAGGAGGGGGCTGCAATGAGGGGAGCCCCCCCCCCGCGCCCTTGGGGACAGCGCTGTCCCTCTGTCCGTCCTTGGGGGACACCGAGGGGGGGGGTCCGTGCCCCTCTGGCCGCGGTTCCAGGATGCTCGCCCGGTCTCCGTGGTAACGGGGGATAAAGGTTACCGGGACACCGGGCACAGCTGGGGCTGCGGCGGGCGGGGGGCGGCCCTCGGACCCCCTCCCCACCTCAACCCCGCTCTTTGTTCCCGCATTGGAGCCCCCCCCGAACGCCCCCCTCCCCTCCCTCGTGTCCCCAAATCCTGGCGTCCCTCTGTCCCCAAATCCCTCGCGTCCCTCTGACCTTGATCCGCCCCCCCCGAGCCCCCTCCAGCCCCCCGCCCACCCAGGACCCCCGACCCCCCCCCCCCCGGGGCCTCATTAAGCTCCCCCACCCCCCGCGGGGGTCGCGGGGGTCACGGGTAGCCCCTGGATGGGTTAGGAGCCAATTAACCCTCCCGGCTCCTCCCGGAGCGAAGCCCCCTCCCCACCGAGGGCGGGGGGGCTCTGCCGGGGCCGGGGGGGTGGGGGGGAAGCCGAGAGTTTTATGGCCCATAAAAATCCCTTTTCCCCCTCCTTCTGTTCAGGAACCATAAAAAACCCCTCATTACCCCCGGGGAATTGGGGAGGGGGCGGAAAAAAAAATAAAATCAAAATAATAACGGGAGAAGACCCCCCCCCCCTGCGCCCCCTCCCCTCTCCTCCCCGGGGAGCATCCGGACCCCCCCGGATGGGGGGAGGGGGCTCTGCGCTTTATTTTGGGGGGCCCCCGAGCTGCCAAAAGGGGGCGGGGGAATTGAGGGGGGGCCCCCGAGGCTCGGGGAGGAAAACCCCAGCGTGTCGTCAATTTTATGGGTAATAAAATTTCAAAGCCGCCCGAGCGCGTTTAATGCCTGGGAAGGAAATTTGGGGAGGGGGCGGCAGCGCCTCACACCTCCCTCCCTTCCGCTCGACCCCCCCCCCCCCCGGGCCCCTCGCCCACCCCCCATCGCCCCCCCGGGGGTCCCCGAGCCGGGGAAGCAGGTGGAGAAATCCCCGGGGAAACTGAGGCACGGGGAGGGGGTGGAGAAATCCCCCGGGGAAACTGAGGCAGGGGAGGGGGTGGAGAAATCCCGGGGGAAACTGAGGCAGGGGAGGGGGTGGGGCTGAGCCAGGCGCGGCCAAGTCCTCGCTGTCCCCTCCCCCTGTCCCAGCGGGGACCCCTGGCTGGGCTGGCCTTGTCCCCCAGCACGGCCCTGCTGTCACCGTCACCGTGTTTGTCACTGTTTGTCACCCTGTGTTTGTCACCGTTCACCTCGCTGTCACCCTGCTTGTCACCCATCTGTCACTGTGTTTGTCACCCTGCTGTCACCGTCACCCTGCTGTCACCGTCACACCTCGCTGTCACCCTGTTTGTCACTGTGTTTGTCACCACATCTGTCACTGTGTTTGTCACCCTGCTGTCACCGTCACCCTGCTGCCACCCTGTTTGTCACTGTGTTTGTCACCCTATTGTCACCCTGTTTGTCACCCTGCTGTGGCCTCACCGTCACCCCTGCTGTCACCCTGCTGTCACTCTGTTTGTCACCCTATTGTCACCCTGTTTGTTACCCTGCTGTCACCCTGCTGTCACCCTGTTTGTCCACCCTATTGTCACCCTGTTGTTACCCCTGCTGCCACCCTGATTGTCACCCTGCTGTCACCCCTGCTGTCACCCTGCTGTCACCCTGTTCGTCACCCTATTGTCACCCTGCTGTCACCCTGTTTGTCACCCTATTGTCACCCTATTGTCACCCTGCCACGTGCCCTGGGGAGCTCCAGCTCACTGTGCCACCTGCCCCAGTCTGCTCCCAGTGCCACCACTGAGGGTCCCCAGTGCCACCACCGAGGGTCCCCAGTGCACCCACCGAGGGTCCCCAGTGCCCGGTGTTTGTCCCCAGTGCCATCACTGAGTGTTCCCAGTTCCCCCCGTTTGTCCCCAGTGCCACCACCGAGGGTCCCCAGTGCCACCACTGAGCGTTCCCAGTTCCCCCCGTTTGTCCCAGTGCCACCACTGAGCGTTCCCAGTTCCCCTGTTTGTCCCCAGTCCCAGTCCCAGGGTCCCCGGCCACCAGTGCCAGGTCCCAGCGTGAGGTGACCGGTCACGGTCCCTGCTGCCAGCTCCCAGTGCCCAGCGCCTGCTCCAGTTCCCAGTTCCCAGTTCCCTTCCAGTTCCCAGTGCCCAGTCCAGTCCCAGTTCCAGTCCCAGCCCAGTTCCCAGTCCCAGCTCCCAGTGCCCAGTGCCTGCTCCAGCTCCAGTCCCAGTTCCCAGTCCCAGCTCCCAGTGCCCAGTGCCCAGTCCCAGTTCCCAGTGCCCAGTGCCTGCTCTCCAGTGCCCAGTCCCAGTTCCCAGTGCCCAGTGCCTGCTCCAGTTCCCAGTCCAGCTCCAGTGCCCAGTGCCTGCTCCAGTTCCCAGTTCCCCAGTTCCCAGTCCCAGTTCCCAGTGCCCAGTGCCTGCTCCAGTTCCCAGTCCCAGTTCCCAGTGCCCAGTGCCTGCTCCAGTTCCAGTCCCCAGTTCCCAGTTCCCAGTCCCAGTCCCAGTTCCCAGTCCTGTGTTCCAGTACCGAGTCCCAGCACTCAGAGTCAGTTCCCAGTTTCAGTCACCCAGTTCCCAGTTCCCAGTGCCCTGTCTCCGTTCCCAGTGCCGCTCCCCAGTTTCAGCTCCCAGTCTCCAGTTTCCCATCTGAACCCCAGTCCCCCAGTGCCCCATCTCTGTTTCCCAGTCCCTGCTCCAGTCCCAGTCCCCAGTGCCCTGTCTCGGCTCCCAGTCCCAGCTCCCAGTGCTGGGCCAGTTCCCAGTCCCAGCTTCCAGTCCCCAGTGCCCCGTCTCTGTTCCCAGTTTCCAGTCCCAGTTCTCTGTTCCAGTACTGGGTCCCAGCACTCAGAGCCAGTTCCCAGTCCCAGTTCCCAGTCCCAGTCCCCAGGTCCCAGTCCCAGTTCCCAGTCCCAGTTCCCAGTCCCAGTTCCCAGTCCCCAGTAACAACTCCCAGCACTCAGCACCAGCTCCCAGACCCGGTCCCCAGTGCCACCTCCCAGTCCCCAGCACTGGGCCCCTCTCCCAGTTCCTGGTGCCCTGTCCCCCCTGTCCTGTTCCTGTCCCCCCCCTGTCCCCTTGTCCCCCCTGTCCCCCCTGTCCCCTTGTCCCCCCTGTCCCCCCTGTCCCCCCTGTCCTGTTCCTGTCCCCCCTGTCCCCCCTGTCCTGTTCCTGTTCCCCCTGTCCCCCTGTCCCCCCTGTCCTGTTCCTGTCCCCCCTGTCCCCCCCTGTCCTGTTCCTGTCCCCCCTGTCCCTCCTGTCCCTCCTGTCCCCTTGTCCCCCCTTGTCTCCCCGTCTTCCTGTCCTTTCTGTCCCCTGTCCCCCTGTCCCCTCTGTCCCCTCTGTCCCCCTTGTCTCCCTGTCCTCCTGTCCCCCCTTTTCTCCCCGTCCTCCTGTCCTTCTGTCCCCTGTCCCCCTGTCCCTCCTGTCCCTCCTGTCCCCTTGTCCCCCTTGTCTCCCCGTCCTCCTGTCCTTCTGTCCCCTGTCCCCTGTCCTCTGTCCCCCCTGTCCCCCTGTCCCCCCTGTCCCCCTGTCCCTCCTGTCCCCCTTTTCCTCCCGTCCTCCTGTCCTTCTGTCCCTTGTCCCCCCTGTCCCTCCTGTCCCCTTGTCCCCCTTGTCTCCCTGTCCCCCCCTGTCCCCCTTGTCTCCCCGTCTTCCTGTCCTTCTGTCCTCTGTCCCCCTGTCCCTCCTGTCCCCCGTCCCTCCTGTCCCCTGTCCCCTCAGTCCCCCCTGTCCCTCTGTCCCTTCCATCTCCCTGTGCCTCTGTCCCATTGTCCTTGTCCCCTTGTCTCCCTGTCCCTGTCCCTGTCCCCCTGTCCCTGTCCCCCTGTCCCCCCCCTTTCCCCCCCACACTCCCCACCCCCCCACCACAAACAGAGCCCAGGAGCGACCCCCGACCGTGGGGAGGGGAAGGAGGGGAGGGGAGGGGAGGGGAGGGGGGAGGCTAAACCCAACCGAGACCCGGAGCTCCCCAAAACCAAACCCCTCCACCCCCACCAGGGCTGGGGGGACCCCAACCCAAACCCCCCCAGAGACCCCCGAACCGGCAGCGGGGAGAGGAACCGGGGGGGTTGTTTTGGGGTTTTTTTTTGGGGTGGGGGTCCCCCTCCTTCCCAACTTTTCGGCGGAACAAACCCAAACCCCCACCCCCGAGAACCCCGAACCGGGGAGTGGAACCGGGGGGTTGTTTTTTTTTGGGGTGGGTGGGGGTCCCTCCTCCCAACTTTTCGGCGGAACCAACCCAAACCGAGACCCCCGAACCGGCAGCGGGGAGAGGAACCGGGGGGTTGTTTTGGGTTTTTTTTGGGGTGGGTGGGGGTCCCTCCTTCCCAACTTTTCGGCGGAACAACCCAAACCCCCCCCGAGACCCCCGAACCGGCACCGGGGAGTGGAACCGGGGGGTTGTTTTTGGGTTTTTTTTTGGGGTGGGGGTCCCTCCTTCCCAACTTTCCGGCGGAACAAACCCAAACCCCCCCCCGAGACCCCCGAACCGGGGAGAGGAACCGGGGGGTTGTTTTTTTTTGGGGTGGGGGGGTCCCTCCTTCCCAACTTTCCGGCGGAACCAACCCAAACCCCCCCGGAGACCCCCGAACCGACAGCGGGGAGAGGAACCGGGGGTCGTTTTGGTTTTTTTTGGGGTGGGTGGGGGTCCCTCCTTCCCAACTTTTCGGCGGAACCAACCCCAAACCCCCCCTGGAGACCCCCGAACCGGCACCAGGGAGTGGAACCGGGGGATTGTTTTTGGGGTTTTTTTTTGGGGTGGGGGTCCCTCCTTCCCAACTTTCCGGTGGAACCAACCCAAACCCCCCCTGGAGAACCCCGAACCGGGGAGAGGAACCGGGGGATTGTTTTGGGTTTTTTTTTTTGGGGTGGGGGGTCCCCTCCTTCCCAACTTCTCGGCGGAACCAACCCAAACCCCCCCCTGGAGACCCCCGAACCGGCACCGGGGAGAGGAACCGGGGGGTTGTTTTTTCTGGGGTGGGGGTCCCCTCCTTCTCAACTTTTCGGCGGAACCAACCCAAACCCCCCCCGAGAACCCCGAACCGGGGAGAGGAACCGGGGGATTGTTTTGGGTTTTTTTTTGGGGTGGGGGTCCCCTCCTTCCCAACTTTTCGGCGGAACAAAGGGCGGCACTGACTTTCCTGGGCCATGCTGATGACGGTCTCGGTGGTGGCGTGGTACTCATCCTCCTCCAGGTACTCGTCGTGGTTCAGCGAGTCCCCCTGGAAGTCGTGGAGGTCCAGGAGCTGCTGGAGCGGGGGGGGCCTCTGGGGAGAAGCTGCTTCACCACCTCGCGGGTGATGTTGGGCGCTTCCTTCAGCCGCAGCTTGCTGAGGATCTGCGATTTGATGCTCTCCAGCCGCAGCTCTTTGCTCTGCCGCCGCCACAGGCACACGGGGCAGGGGGATTCTGAGGAGGGGGGGGCTGCTCTACAGACCCCCCCCCGGCCAGCGCGGCCAGCAGGGAGCCCAGGAGCCACCAGAGAGGGGACATGGCGGGGGGGGAGAGGAAAAAATACATGGGGGTGAAAAAGGAGGAGGGGGAATAATAATAATAATAATAATAAAAATAATAATAATAATTAAAAAAAATAATAATAATAATGGGAGAAGAAAGAGGGGGAAAAAAATAAGGGGGGGAAAATGAGGGGGGAAAATGAGGGGGGGAAAATGAGGGGGGGAAAATGAGGGGGGGAAAAACGAGGAGGAAAAATAAGAGGAAAAAATAAGGGAGAAAATAAGAGGAAAAAATAAGGAGGAAAAATAAAGAGGAAAAAATAAGGAGGAAAAATGAGGAGGGAAAAATGAAGGGGAAAAATAAAGAGGGAAAATAAAGAGGGAAAAATAAAGAGGGAAAATAAAGAGGGAAAATAAAGAGGGGAAAATAAAGAGGGAAAAATAAGGAGGGAAAATAAAGAGGGAAAAATAAGGAGGGAAAATAAGGAGGAAAAAAATAAGAAGGGGGAAAAATAAGAAAGGGGAAAGAATAAGAGGGGGGAAAATGAGAAGGGAAAGAAAATAAGGAGGGAAAAAAAATAAGAAGGGGAAAGGTAAGAGGGGGAAAAATAAGGGAAAATAAGAAGAAAGGTAAGAAGGGGAAATAAGAGGGGAAAAATAAGGGGGGAAATAAGAAAGGGAAAAATAAGGGGAGAAACAAGAAAGGGAAAAATAAGGGGGAAAAAATAAGAAGGGGGAAATAAGAGGAAAAATAAGGGGGGAAAAATAAGAGGGAAAATAAGAGGAAAAATAAGAGGGGGAAAATAAGAGGGGAAAAATAAGGAGGGAAAAATAAGGAGGGGAAAAATAAGGGGGGAAAAATAAGAGGGGAAAAATAAGGAGGGGAAAAATAAGGAGGGGAAAAATAAGGAAGAGGAAAAATAAGGAAGGGGGAAAAATAAGGAAAGGGAAAAATAAAAAGAAGGTGGAGAAAAAAAAAAGAAAAATAAAAAAAAAAAGGAGGAGGAGGAGGAGGAGGAGGAGGAGGAGGAGGAGAGGGAGGGCAAAAAAAAAAAAGAAAAAAAAAGAAAAAAAAAAAAAGAAAATAAGCAAACCCTTCCCCACCGGGCCGCCCCCCGCCCCGCTTCCACCGCAGCGCTCAAGGGGTGGGGGCGGGGACCCCGGGGGGGGCCGAAGTGGGGGGGGGGGGGATGAAAAAAAAGCGGCGGTAGCGGCGGCCCCCGGGGTTTTATACCCCGAGAGGAGTGTGATGTCAGCGGCCA
>NW_026709037.1:0-61029 GCF_030490865.1 Poecile atricapillus | reverse complement strand
TGGAATTCTCTCCCAAATTTTTCCCCCTTTTCCCTGGAATTCTCTCCCGGATTTTCCCCTGGATTTTTCCCCCTTTTCCCATGGAATTCTCTCCCATTTTTTCCCCCTTTTCCCTGGAATTCTCTCCCATTTTTTCCCCCTTTTCCCTGGAATTCTCTCCCGGATTTTCCCCTGGATTTTTCCCCCTTTTCCCTGGAATTCTCTCCCGGATTTTCCCCCACCTTTCACAGATTTTTCCCCCATTTCCCTGGAATTCTCTCCCATTTTTTCCCAGTTTTCCCTGGAATTCTCTCCCAGATTTTCCCCCCATTTCCCCCAGATTTTCCCCCTTTTCCCTGGAATTCTCTCCCGGATTTTCCCCTGGATTTTTCCCAGTTTTCCCTGGAATTCTCTCCCATTTTTCCCCCCTTTTCCCTGGAATTCTCTCCCGGATTTTCCCCCCATTTTTTCCCAGTTTTCCCTGGAATTCTCTCCCATTGTTTCCCCTTTTCCCATGGAATTTTCTCCCAGATTTTTTCCCCATTTCCCCTGGATTTTTCCCTGTTTTCCATGGAATTCTCTCCCAGATTTTTTCCCCATTTCCCACTGATTTTCCCCCCATTTTTTCCCCCTTTTCCATGGAATTCTCTCCTGGATTTTTCCCCCATTTCCCCTGGGTTTTTCCCCGTTTTCCCTGGAATTCTCTCCCGGATTTTCCCCTTTTCCCACAGAATTCTCTCCCAGATTTTCCCCCCATTTTTTCCCTGTTTTCCCTGGAATTTTCTCCCAGATTTTTCCCCCTTTCCCATGGAATTCTCTCCCAGATTTTTCCCAGTTTTCCCTGGAATTCTCTCCCGGATTTCCCCCCCATTTTTTCCCCGTTTTTACCTGGAATTGTCTCCCAGATTTTTCCCCCTTTTCCCTGGAATTCTCTCCCAGATTTTCCCCCTTTTCCATAGAATTCTCTCCCATTTTTCCCCCTTTTCCCTGGAATTCTCTCCCATTTTTCCCTCTTTTCCCTGGAATTCTCTCCCAGATTTTCCCCTTTTCCCACAGAATTTTCCCCCCATTTTCCCCCGTTTTCCCTGGAATTCTCTCCCATTTTTTCCCAGTTTTCCCTGGAATTCTCTCCCGGATTTTCCCCTGGATTTTTCCCAGTTTTCCCTGGAATTCTCTCCCATTTTTTCCCAGTTTTCCATGGAATTCTCTCCCGGATTTTTCCCCCATTTCCCCCAGATTTTTCCCTCATTTTCCCTGGAATTCTCTCCCAGATTTTTCCCTGTTTTTCCACGTAATTCTCTCCCAGATTTTTCCCCCCTTTCCCATGGAATTCTCTCCCATTTTTTCCCCGTTTTCCCTGGAATTCTCTCCCAGATTTTCCCCCCATTTCCCCCAGATTTTCCCCCTTTTCCCTGGAATTCTCTCCCGGATTTTCCCCTGGATTTTTCCCAGTTTTCCCTGGAATTCTCTCCCATTTTTTCCCCTTTTCCCTGGAATTCTCTCCCATTTTTTCCCCCTTTTCCATGGAACTTTCTCCCGGATTTTTCCCCCATTTCCCCTGGATTTTTCCCTGTTTTCCCTGGAATTCTCTCCCATTTTTTCCCCCTTTTCCCTGGAATTCTCTCCCGGATTTTCCCCCCATTTTTTCCCAGTTTTCCCTAGAATTCTCTCCCGGATTTTTCCCCCATTTCCCCTGGATTTTTCCCTCTTTTCCCTGGAATTCTCTCCCAGATTTTCCCCTTTTCCCACAGAATTTTCTCCCGGATTTTCCCCTGGATTTTTCCCCCTTTTCCCTGGAATCCTCTCCCATTTTTTCCCTCTTTTCCCTGGAATTCTCTCCCGGATTTTCCCCTGGATTTTTCCCTCTTTTCCCTGGAATTCTCTCCCGGATTTTCCCCTGGATTTTTCCCTCTTTTCCCTGGAATTCTCTCCCATTTTTCCCCCCATTTTCCATGGAATTCTCTCCCAGATTTTCCCCCTTTTCCCTGGAATTCTCTCCCGGATTTTCCCCCTTTCCACGGAATTCTCTCCCGGATTTTTTCCCCCATTTCCCCCCCTTTTCCATGGAATTCTCTCCCAGATTTTCCCCATTTCCCCTGCATTTTTCCCCATTTCCCACTGATTTTCCCCCCATTTTTTCCCCGTTTTCCCTGGAATTCTCTCCCAGATTTTCCCCCTTTTCCCTGGAATTCTCTCCCAGATTTTCCCCCCATTTTTTTCCGTTTTCCCTGGAATTCTCTCCCAGATTTTCCCTTTTTCCCCACAGAATTTTCTCCCGGATTTTCCCCCCATTTTTTCCCTGTTTTCCCTGGAATTCTCTCCCATTTTTTCCCTGTTTTCCCTGGAATTCTCTCCCGGATTTTCCCCCACCTTTCACTGATTTTTCCCCCTTTTCCCTGGAATTCTCTCCCATTTTTTCCCAGTTTTCCCTGGAATTCTCTCCCAGATTTTTCCCCCACCTTTCACAGATTTTTCCCCCTTTTCCCATGGAATTCTCTCCCATTTTCCCCCCATTTCCCTGGAATTCTCTCGCGGATTTCCCAGTTTTCCCTGGAATTCTCTCCCGGATTTTCCCCTGGATATTTTTCCCAGTTTTCCCTGGAATTCTCTCCCAGATTTTTCCCCCATTTCCCCCGGATTTTTCCCAGTTTTCCCTGGAATTCTCTCCCGGATATTCCCCCATTTCCCCTGGATTTTTCCCCCTTTTCCCTGGAATTCTCTCCCGGATTTTCCCCTGGATATTTTTCCCAGTTTTCCCTGGAATTCTCTCCCATTTTTTCCCCCTTTTCCCTGGAATTCTCTCCCAGATTTTTCCCCCCTTTCCCATGGATTTTTCCCAGTTTTCCCTGGAATTCTCTCCCGGATTTTTCCCCCTTTTCCCTGGAATTCTCTCCCGGATTTCCCCCACCTTTCATCTCCAGCATGACGGACTCGGGGACGTCGTCTCCCTCGTTCTGGCGCCGCCGCTCCAGGCGCTGCTCCCACTCCGGCTCCGTGGGAACGATCACCACGACTTTCCTGGAGAATCCCTTGAAGGCCGAGAGCTTCCGCCGCTGCCCCGAGTTGTAGACGTTGCACTGGGAATTCCCGGGAAAAAAAAAAACCGGGAATACGGGGAAAAAAAATCGGGAATTCCGGGTCAGGAGCCGGGATTTTTAACGGGGAGGGGGTTTAAAGGGAATTTTTTTGGGGTGTTTTGGGGTTTTTTAGGGATTTTTGGAATGGTTTTCCTGGAATTTTTGGAATTATTTCCTGCATTTTTTGGGATGATTTTCCTGGAATTTTTGGGATGGTATTCCTGGATTTTTTGGGATGGATTTCCTGAATTTTTTGGGATGATTTCCTGCACTTTTTGGGATGATTTCCTGGACTTTTTTGGGATGATTTTCCTGGATTTTTTGGGACGATTTCCCAGATTTTTTGGGATGTTTATCCTGGATTTTTTGGCATGGATTTCCTGGATTTTTTGGGAAGCTTATCCAGAATTTTTTGAGATGATCTCCTGGATTTTTTGGGATGATTTCCTGGATTTTTTGGGATGATTTCCTGGATATTTTAGGATGGTTATCCCACATTTTTTGGGAAGTTTATCCAGAATTTTTGAGGATGATTTTTTGGATTTTTTAGGATGGTTATTCCGGGATTTTTGGGATGGTTATCCTGGGGTTTTTTGGGATGATTTCCTGGATTTTTTGGGATGTTTATCCTGGATTTTTTTGGGATGGATTTCCTGGATTTTTTGGGATGATTTCCTGGATTTTTTTGGGATGATTTCCAGGATTTTTTGGGAAGTTTATCCAGAATTTTTTGAGATGATCTCCTGGGTTTTTTGGGATGTTTATCCTGGATTTTTTCGGATGATTCCCGGGTTATTTTCCCGCCATTCCCGGTTATTTTTCCCCACCATTCCCAGTTATTTCCCCGCCATTCTGGGTTATTTTCCCCCGCCATTCCGGGCATTTTTTCCCTTGATTCCCGGGTAATTTCCCCGCCATTCCCGATTATTTTTCCCCACCGTTCATTCCCGGATATTTTTTTCTTGGGATACCAGCTTATTTTCCCGTGATTCCCAGGATTTTTTCCCAGGATCCCCAGGATTTTTTCCCAGGATTCCCAGGATTTTTTCCCGCTATTCCCAGTTATTTTTTCCCAGGATTCCCAGATTATTTTTCCCCACCGTTCCCAGGTTATTTCCCCGCCATTCTGGGTTATTTTTCCCCGCCATTCCAGGTTATTTTTCCCGTGATTCCCAGGTTATTTTCCCGTGATCCCAGATTATTTTCCCGTGATTCCCAGGTTATTTTTCCCCACCATTCCCAGTTATTTCCTCGCCATTCTGGGTTATTTTTCCCCACCATTCTGGGTATTTTTTCCCGTGATTCCCGGGTAATTTCCCCACCATTCCCGGGTTATTTTCCCGCCATTCCGTTATTTTTCTCCCAGCATTCCCAGGTTATTTTCCTGGCATTCCCAGTTATTTTTTCCCAGGATTCCCAGGTTATTTTCCCGTGATTCCCGGGTTATTTTCCCGCCATTCCGGGTTATTTTTTCCCGTGATCCCAGGTTATTTTCCCATGATCCCAGATTATTTTTTCCCACCATTCCCAGTTATTTTTTTTCCCGTGATTCCCGGGTTATTTTCCCGCCATTCCGGGTATTTTTTCCCGTGATTCCCAGGTTTTTTTCCCACAATTCCCAGGTTATTTTCCTGTGATTCCCGGTTATTTTTCCCCGCCATTCCCGTTATTTTTTCCCATGATCCCAGGTTTTTTCCCCGCCATTCCCGCTTATTTTCCCGCCATTCCGGGTATTTTTTCCCGGGTTTCCTGTGTTATTTTCCCGGAATCCCAGGTTATTTTCCCACAATTCCCAGGTTATTTTCCCCCACCATTCCCAGTTATTTCCCCACCATTCTGGGTTATTTTTCCCCGCCATTCCAGGTATTTTTTCCCGTAATTCCCGAGTAATTTCCCCGCCATTCCCGGTTATTTTTCCCCACCATTCCCGTTATTTTTTTTCCCGTGATCCCAGGTTATTTTCCCGTGATTCCCAGGATTTTTTTCCCATGATTCCCGGGTAATTTCCCCGCCATTCCCAGGTTATTTTTCCCCGCCATTCCCGGTTATTTTTCCCCGCTCTTCATTCCCGTTTATTTTTTTTCCCGTGATCCCAGATTATTTTCCTGTGATTCCCGGGTTATTTCCCCGCCATTCTCGGTTATTTTCCCGCCATTCCGGGTATTTTTTCCCGGGTTTCCTCTGTTATTTTCCTGGAATCCCAGGTTATTTTCCCGTGATTCCCAGGTTATTTTCCCGTGATCCCAGATTATTTTCCCAGGATTCCCAGGTTATCTTTCCCCACCATTCCCAGTTATTTCCGTGCCATTCCCGGTTATTTTTCCCCGCCATTCCCGGTTATTTTCCCGTGATTCCCGTGTAATTTCCCCGCCATTCCCGGTTATTTTTCCCCGCCATTCCGGGTATTTTTTCCCGTGATTCCCGGGTAATTTCCCCGCCATTCCCGGTTATTTTTCCCCGCCCTTCCGGGTTATTTTTTCCCGTGATTCCCGGGTTATTTTCCCCCACCATTCCCAGTTATTTCCCCGCCATTCCGGGTACTTTTTTTCCCGCCATTCCCAGTAATTTTCCCACCCTTCCCTGTTATTTTTTTTCCCAGGATCCCAGGTTATTTTCCCAGGATTCCCAGGGTTTTTTCCCATTCCCAGTTATTTTTTTCCCCACCATTTCCAATTTTTTTCCCGTGATTCCCAGGTAATTTCCCCGCCATTCCCGGTTATTTTTCCCCACCATTCCCCTTAATTTTTTCCCGTGATTCCGGGGTTATTTCCCTGCCATTCCGGGTTATTATTTCCCGTGATTCCCAGTTATTTCCCCGCCATTCCCAGTTATTTTCCCGCCATTCATTCCCGTTTATTTTTTTTCCCGTGATTCCCAGGTTATTTTCCCGTGATCCCAGATTTTTTTCCCGTGATTCCCGTGTAATTTCCCCACCATTCCCGGTTATTTTTCCCCACCATTCCGGGTATTTTTTCCCGTGATTCCCGTGTAATTTCCCCACCATTCCCGGTTATTTTTCCCCGCCATTCCGGGTAATTTTCCCATGATTCCCGGGTAATTTCCCCGCCATTCCCAGGTTATTTTTCCCCACCGTTCATTCCCGGTTATTTTTTTCCCGGGATACCAGCTTATTTTCCCGTGATTCCCAGGATTTTTTCCCAGGATCCCCAGAATTTTTTCCCAGGATTCTCGGATTTTTTCCCACCATTCCAGGTTATTTTTTCCCAGGATTCCCAGGTTATTTTCCTGGCATTCCCAGTTATTTTTTCCCAGGATTCCCAGGTTATTTTCCTGGCATTCCCAGTTATTTTTTCCCAGGATTCCCAGGTTATTTTCCTGGCATTCCCAGTTATTTTTTCCCAGGATTCCCAGGTTATTTTCTTGGCATTCCCAGTTATTTTTTCCCAGGATTCCCAGGTTATTTTCCCGTGATTCCCGTGTAATTTCCCCGCCATTCCCGGTTATTTTCCCGCCATTCCGGGTTATTTTTTTCCTGGGATCCCAGGTTATTTTCCCGTAATTCCCAGGTTATTTTCCTGTGATTCCCTGTTATTTCCCCGCCATTCCCGGTTATTTTCCCGCCATTCCGGGTATTTTTTCCTGGGTTTCCTGTGTTATTTTCCCGTGATCCCAGGTTATTTTCCCGTGATTCCCAGGTTATTTTTCCCCACCATTCCCGTTATTTTTTCCCGTGATTCCCGGGTAATTTCCCCGCCATTCCCGGTTATTTTTCCCCACCATTCCGGGTGTTTTTTCCCATGATTCCCAGGTAATTTTCCCGCCATTCCCGGTTATTTTTCCCCACCATTCCCGTTATTTTTTTCCCGTGATTCTGGGGTTATTTCCCCGCCATTCCGCTTATTTCTTTCCCGTGATCCCAGGTTATTTTCCCGTAATTCCCGGGTAATTTCCCCACCATTCCCGGTTATTTTTCCCCGCCATTCCAGGTTATTTTTTCTTGTGATCCCAGGTTATTTTCCCGTGATCCCAGGTTATTTTCCCGTGATTCCCAGGTAATTTCCCCACCATTCCCAGTTATTTCCCCGCCATTCTGGGTTATTTTTCCCCGCCATTCCCGGTTATTTTTTCCCGTGATTCCCGGGTAATTTCCCCGCCATTCCCGGTTATTTTTCCCTGCCATTCCGGGTATTTTTTCCCATGATTCCCAGGTAATTTCCCCGCCATTCCTGGTTATTTTTCCCCGCCATTCCGGGTATTTTTTCCCGTAATTCCCGGGTAATTTCCCCACCATTCCGGGTTATTTTTTCCCGTGATTCCCAGGTTATTTCCCCGCCATTCCCGGTTATTTTTCCCCGCCCTTCATTCCCGTTTATTATTTTTTTTCCCGGGATACCTGGTCGAGGATGAAGTTGCGGCGGGCGCGGGGGGCGATCTGCACCAGCTTGCTAAGGCACTGCGCCGCCTGCTGAGTCAGCAGCTCCCGGCTCTTGGCATCCAACTCCTCCGGCTCCGGCCCCCGCGTCTGACCCGGAACCGTTCCCAGATTATTCCCAAATTATCCCGGAATTATCCCGGGATTGTCCCGGAATTTCCCCAGAATTATCCCAGAATTATTCCCAAATTATCCCGGAACTGTCCCAAAATTATTCCCAAATTATCCCGGAATTACTCTCAAATTACTCCAGAACTATTCCCAAATTATCCCAGAATTATCCCGGGATTGTCCCGGAATTACCCCCAAATTATCCCAGAATTATTCCCAAATTATCCCGGAATTGTCCCGAGATTATTCCCAAATTATCCCGGAATTATCCCGGGATTGTCCCGGAATTACCCCAGAATTACTCCAGAATTATTCCCAAATTATCCCGGAATTATCCCGGGATTGTCCCGGAATTACCCCAGAATTATCCCAGAATTATTCCCAAATTATCCCGGAATTGTCCCAGGATTATCCCGGAATTACCCCAGAATTACCCCCAAATTATCCCGGAGTCATTCCCAAATCATTCCCAAATTATCCCGGAATCATCCCGGGATTGTCCCAGAATTACTCCCAAATTATCCCCAAACTATCCCACAATTACTCCCAAATTATCCCAGGGTTATCCCAGAATTATCACGGAATTGTCCCAGAATTATCCCAGATTTATTCCCAAATTATCCCAGAATTGATCCCAAATTATCCCGGAATTGTCCTGGAATTATCCCAGAATTACTCCCAAATTATCCTGGAATTGTCCCAAAATTATTCCCAAATTATCCCGGAATTACTCTCAAATCATTCCAGAATTATTCCCAAATTATCCCGGAATTATCCCAGAATTACTCCCAAATTATCCCAGAATTATCCCGGGATTGTCCCGGAATTATCCCGGAATTGTCCCGGGATTGTCCTGGAATTATCCCGGGATTGTCCCAGAATTAGACATTCCCCATCCTGAATTCCCAGCATCCCAATCCCAAATTCCCCCATTCCCAATCCCGAACTCTCAACATCTCGAATTCCCGGGATCCCAATCCCAAATTGCCCCAATCCCAATCCTGAATTCCTGGGATCCCAAATTTCCTGAATCCCAACCCCAAATTGCCCCGATCCCATTCCCAATCCCGAATTCCCGGGATCCAGAATTCCTGGGATCCCAATCCCAAATTCCTGGGATCCGAATCCCAAATTCTCCCAATCCCAATCCCGAATTCCCGGGATCCCAATTCCCCCAATCCCAAATTCTCTGGATTCCGAATTCCCGGGACCCAAATCCCAAATTCCCCCAATCCCAAATTCCCGGGCTCCGAATCCCAATCCCAAATTCCCGAATTCCTGGATCTTGGAATTCCCAAATTCCCGAATTCCCGGAATTTCGGGATTCCCGTTCCCGCTGACCATCAGCTGGTGCAGGACCCAAATCCCATCCCCCGATCCCAATCCCGAATTCCCAATCCCCAATTCCCGGAATTCCCAAATTCCCGAATTCCCGGACTCCCAATCCCAAATTCCCCTGATCCCAATCCCAATCCCGAATTCCCGAATTCCCAAATTCCTGGATCCCAGAATTCCCAAATTCCCGGATTCCCGGGCTCCCAATCCCAATCCCAAATTCCTGGGATCCCAAATTCCCGGGATCCCAAATTCCCGAATTCCCAAATTCCCGGAATTCCCGGGATTCCCGGGGTTCCCGCTGACCATCAGCTGGTGCAGGACCCAAATCCCATCCCCCGATCCCAATCCCAAATTCCCGAATTCCCAAATTCCCGAATTCCCGGATCCCGGAATTCCCAAATTCCTGAATTCCCAGGCTCCCAATCCCAATCCCAAATTCCTGAATTCCCAAATTCCTGGGATCCCAAATTCCCAAATTCCCCGGATCTGGAATTCCCAAATTCCTGAATTCCCAAATTCCCGGGCTCCCAATCCCAATCCCGAATTCCCGGATCCCAGAATTCCCAAATTCCTGGGCTCCCAATCCCAATCCCCAAATTCCCGAATTCCTGGGATTCCCGTTCCCGCTGACCATCAGCTGGTGCAGGACCCAAATCCCATCCCCCGATCCCAATCCCGAATTCCCAAATTCCTGGGATCCCAAATTCCCGAATTCCCTGGATCTGGAATTCCCAAATTCCCGAATTCCCGGATT
Organism: Poecile atricapillus; assembly: GCF_030490865.1. Lineage (NCBI taxonomy): Eukaryota > Metazoa > Chordata > Aves > Passeriformes > Paridae > Poecile > Poecile atricapillus. The sequence continues at coordinate 51,377 of NW_026709037.1, read as the reverse complement.
CCCGAATTCCTAAATTCCTGGGATCCCAAATTCCCAAATTCCCGAATTCCCCGGATTTGGAATTCCCAAATTCCCGAATTCCCGGAATTCCGGGGTTCCCGCTGACCGTCAGCTGGTGCAGGACGCGCTCGGTTCCCAGGATGTTGTAGCGTTTATCCCGATTTTCCTGGGAATGTTTCTGTGCCCACTGAGTCTTCCCGGAGCCCGGGAGCCCCACCATGAGCAGCACCTGCCGGGAAAAACCGGGAATTCTGCTGGAAAAGCGGGAATTCTGGATGGGAAAAATGGGAATTCTGGATGGGAAAAATGGGAATTCTGGATGGGAAAATGGGAATTCTGGATGGGAAATGGGAATTCTGGATGGGAAATGGGAATTCTGGATGGGAAAATGGGAATTCTGCTGGAAAACCGGGAATTCTGGATGGGAAAAATGGGAATTCTGCTGGGAAAACTGGGAATTCTGCTGGAAAAACTGGGAATTCTGCTGGAAAAACTGGGAATTCTGCTGGGAAACTGGGAATTCTGGATGGGAAATGGGAATTCTGCTGGGAAAATGGGAATTCTGGATGGGAAAATGGGAATTCTGGATGGGAAACGGGAATTCTGGATGGGAAATGGGAATTCTGGATGGGAAATGGGAATTCTGCTGGGAAAATGGGAATTCTGGATGGGAAAATGGGAATTCTGGATGGGAAAAATGGGAATTCTGGATGGGAAATGGGAATTCTGGATGGAGAATGGGAATTCTGCTGGGAAAATGGGAATTCTGGATGGAGAATGGGAATTCTGCTGGGAAAATGGGAATTCTGGATGGGAAATGGGAATTCTGGATGGGAAATGGGAATTGTGGATGGGAAAAATGGGAATTCTGGATGGGAAATGGGAATTCTGGATGGGAAATGGGAATTCTGCTGGGAAAATGGGAATTCTGGATGGGAAATGGGAATTCTGGATGGGAAATGGGAATTCTGGATGGGAAATGGGAATTCTGCTGGGAAAATGGGAATTCTGGATGGGAAAATGGGAATTCTGGATGGGAAAAATGGGAATTCTGGATGGGAAATGGGAATTCTGGATGGAGAATGGGAATTCTGCTGGGAAAATGGGAATTCTGGATGGAGAATGGGAATTCTGCTGGGAAAATGGGAATTCTGGATGGGAAATGGGAATTCTGGATGGGAAATGGGAATTCTGGATGGGAAAACTGGGAATTCTGGATGGGAAATGGGAATTCTGGATGGGAAAAATGGGAATTGTGGATGGGAAAAATGGGAATTCTGGATGGGAAAACTGGGAATTCTGGATGGGAAATGGGAATTCTGCTGGAAAAATGGGAATTCTGGATGGGAAAATGGGAATTCTGGATGGGAAAAATGGGAATTCTGGATGGGAAATGGGAATTCTGGATGGGAAAATGGGAATTCTGGATGGGAAATGGGAATTCTGGATGGGAAAAATGGGAATTCTGGATGGAAAACGGGAATTCTGCTGGGAAAACTGGGAATTCTGGATGGAAAAGTGGGAATTCTGCTGGAAAACTGGGAATTCTGGATGGGAAATGGGAATTCTGGATGGGAAATGGGAATTCTGGATGGGAAATGGGAATTCTGGATGGGAAAAATGGGAATTCTGGATGGGAAAAATGGGAATTCTGGATGGGAAAAATGGGAATTCTGGATGGGAAATGGGAATTCTGGATGGGAAATGGGAATTCTGGATGGGAAAAATGGGAATTCTGGATGGGAAAAATGGGAATTCTGCTGGGAAAACGGGAATTCTGGATGGGAAAACCGGGAATTCTGGATGGGAAAACCGGGAATTCTGGATGGGAAAAATGGGAATTCTGGATGGGAAAACTGGGAATTCTGGATGGGAAAAATGGGAATTCTGGATGGGAAAAATGGGAATTCTGGATGGGAAATGGGAATTCTGCTGGGAAAAATGGGAATTCTGGATGGGAAAACTGGGAATTCTGCTGGGAATATGGGAATTCTGGATGGGAAAAATGGGAATTGTGGATGGGAAAAATGGGAATTCTGCTGGAAAAATGGGAATTCTGGATGGGAAATGGGAATTCTGGATGGGAAATGGGAATTCTGGATGGGAAATGGGAATTCTGGATGGGAAAACTGGGAATTCTGGATGGGAAATGGGAATTCTGGATGGGAAAAATGGGAATTCTGGATGGGAAATGGGAATTCTGGATGGGAAATGGGAATTCTGCTGGGAAAATGGGAATTCTGGATGGGAAAACGGGAATTCTGGATGGGAAATGGGAATTCTGGATGGGAAAACTGGGAATTCTGGATGGGAAATGGGAATTCTGGATGGGAAAACGGGAATTCTGGATGGGAAATGGGAATTCTGGATGGGAAAATGGGAATTCTGCTGGAAAACCGGGAATTCTGGATGGGAAAATGGGAATTCTGGATGGGAAATGGGAATTCTGGATGGGAAATGGGAATTCTGGATGGGAAACGGGAATTCTGGATGGGAAATGGGAATTCTGCTGGAAAAATGGGAATTCTGGATGGGAAATGGGAATTCTGGATGGGAAAACTGGGAATTCTGGATGGGAAATGGGAATTCTGGATGGGAAAAATGGGAATTCTGGATGGGAAATGGGAATTCTGGATGGGAAATGGGAATTCTGGATGGGAAATGGGAATTCTGCTGGAAAACTGGGAATTCTGGATGGGAAAAATGGGAATTCTGCTGGAAAACCGGGAATTCTGGATGGAAAATGGGAATTCTGGATGGGAAAAATGGGAATTGTGGATGGGAAATGGGAATTCTGGATGGGAAATGGGAATTCTGGATGGGAAATGGGAATTCTGGATGGGAAATGGGAATTCTGGATGGGAAAACTGGGAATTCTGGATGGGAAATGGGAATTCTGGATGGGAAAAATGGGAATTCTGGATGGGAAATGGGAATTCTGGATGGGAAATGGGAATTCTGGATGGGAAATGGGAATTCTGCTGGAAAACTGGGAATTCTGGATGGGAAAAATGGGAATTCTGCTGGAAAACCGGGAATTCTGGATGGAAAATGGGAATTCTGGATGGGAAAAATGGGAATTGTGGATGGGAAATGGGAATTCTGGATGGGAAAAATGGGAATTGTGGATGGGAAATGGGAATTGTGGATGGGAAATGGGAATTCCCAGAAAATCCCAGGAAAATTCATGAAAAATCACAAGAAAATCCCAGAAATTTCCCGAAAATTCCCAGAAAATCCCCAAAAATCCCCCAAAAATCTCAAAGAAATCCCAGAAAATGCCAGAAAATTCCAAAAAAATCCCAAAAAAATCCCAAAAAATCCCCAAAATATCCCAAAAAAATCCAAAAGAAATCCCCGGAAAAATCCTAAAAATTCCCAAAAAATCCCCCCCAAAAATCCCAAAATATCTCTAAAAATTCCCAGAATAATAAAAAAAAAATCCCAGAAAATCCCCAAAAAATCTCAAAAAAATCCCAGAAATTCCCAAAAAATCCCCAGAAAATCCCAGAATTTCCCAGGAAATCTCAAAAAATCCCCAAAAATCCCCAAAAAATCTCAAAAAATCCCAGAAATTCCCAGGAACTCCCCAGAAAAATCTCAAAAAAAAATCCCAAAAAAATCCCAGAAATTCCCAGGAACTCCCCAGAAGATCTCAAAAAAAACTCAAAAAAAATCTCAAAAAAAATCTCAAAAAAAATCTCAAAAAACCCCAAAAATTCCCTGAAAATTCCCAAAAAATCCCAAAAAATCCCCCCAAAAAATGTCAAAAAAATCCCAGAATAATAAAAAAAAAAATCCCAGAAAATAAAAAAAAAAATCTCAAAAAATCCCAGAAATTCCCAAGAAATCTCAAAAAATCCAAAAAAAATCCCAAAAAAATCTCAAAAAATTCCAGAAATTCCCAGGAACTCCCCAGAAAATCTCAAAAAAAATCCCAAAAAACCCCAAAAATTCCCTGAAAATTCCCAAAAAATCCCCTCCAAAAAATCCCCCCAAAAAATCTCAAAAAAATCCCAGAAAATAAAAAAAAAAATCTCAAAAAATCCCAGAAATTCCCAAGAAATATCAAAAAAAAATCCCAAAAAAATCTCAAAAAATTCCAGAAATTCCCAGGAACTCCCCAGAAAATCTCAAAAAAAATCTCAAAAAAAAAAATCCCAAAAAACCCCAAAAAATCCCCAAAAATCCCCCCAAAAAATCTCAAAAAAATCCCAGAATGATAAAAAAAAAATCCCAGCAAATCCCAAAAAAATCTCAAAAAATCCCAGAAATTCCCCAGAAAATCTCAAAAAAAAAATCCCAAAAAATCCCCAAAAAATCTCAAAAAAAATCCCAAAAAAAATCCCAGAATTTCCCAAGAAATCTCAAAAAAATCCCAAAAAATCCCAAAAAATTCCCATAAAATCCCCAAAAAATCCCAAAAAATCCCAAAAAAATCCCCCCAAAAAATCCCCCCCAAAAAATCCCAAAATATCTCAAAAAAATCCCAGAATAATAAAAAAAAAATCCCAGAAAATCCCCAAAAAATCCCAGAAATTCCCAGGAACTCCCTAGAAAATCTCAAAAAAATCTCAAAAAAAATCTCAAAAAAAATCTCAAAAAAAATCCAAAAAAAATCCCCAAAAAATCCCAGAAATTCCCAGGAACTCCCCAGAAAATCTCAAAAAAAAACCTCAAAAAAAAATCCCAAAAAAATCCCAAAAAAATCCCCCCCAAAAATCCCAAAATATCTCAAAAAAATCCCAGAAAATCCCAAAAAAATCCCAGAAATTCCCCAGAAAATATAAAAAAAAAATCCCAAAAAAATCTCAAAAAAAAATCCCCAAAAAAATCCCAGAAAATCCCAAAAAAATCTCAAAAAATCCCAGAAATTCCCCAGAAAATCTCAAAAAAAAAATCTCAAAAAATCCCCAAAAAATCTCAAAAAATTCCCAAAATCCCATAAAATCCCCAAAAATCTCCAAAAAATCCCCAAAAATTCCCAGAAAATCCCCATAAAATCCCCATAAAATCCCCAAAAATTCCCATAAAATCCCCATAAAATCCCCAAAAATTCCCATAAAATCCCCAAAAATTCCGAGAAAATCCCCATAAAATCCCCAAAAATTCCCAAAAAATCCCCCAAAATTCCCATAAAAACCCCCAAAAATTCCCAAAAAATCCCAAAAAATCCCCAAAAATCCCCAAAAATTCCCAAAAAATCCCCAAAAAACCCCAAAAATCCCCATAAACCCCCCATAAAATCCCCAAAATCCCCAAAAATTCCCAAAAAATCCCCAAAAATCCCCATAAAACCCCCATAAAATCCCCTAAATCCCCAAAAAATCCCCCGAAAAATCCCATAAATCCCCATAAAATCCCCAAAAATTCCCATAAAAACCCCCAAAAATCCCCAAAAATTCCCATAAAATCCCCAAAAATTCCCAAAAATCCCCAAAAAATCCCCATAAAATCCCCAAAAATTCCCATAAAATCCCCAAAAATCCCCCAAAAAATCCCATAAATCCCCAAAAAATCCCAAAAAATCCCCATAAAATCCCCATAAAATCCCCAAATATCCCAAAAAATCCCCAAAAATCCCCAAAAATCCCCAAAAATCCCCAAAAAACCCCCATAAACTCCCCAAAATCCCCAGTAACCCCCACCCCACCTCGCACTCCTCGGTGGTTTTGGGCCCGGGCGGTGTCCGGACCCTGTCGGGAGCGGGGATGTGATGGATGAAGAGGAAGCCGTCGGGAACGGGAGCCAGCGGCTCCGGGCGCTGCCCGAAGTTGAGCTCCACGGCGCAGCCCTTGCAGAGCACGTGGGGCAGCAGAGCCCGATCCCGCAGGGAATCCTTGGGGATCTGGAACGCCGAGCCCAGATCCCGACCGTTCTTGGAGAACGACAGAGACACCACGGACGGGTCCTCGAAATCCTGAGAGAGGGGAAAAAATGGGATTGGGAATGTTGGGAATGTTGGGATTTGGGATTGGGGATTGGGAATACTGGGAATGTTTGGGATTGGGGAATTGGGATTTGGGGATCCTCCTCTTTTTCCAAATTTTCCCCCAATTTCCCCCCGAATTTCCCCATTTTTCCCAAATTTCCCCACATTTTTCCAACCTTTCCCCCATTTTCCCAATTTTTCCCCCATTTTTCCCAATATCCCCCCATTTTTCCCCAATTCCCCCCATTCTTCCCAAATTTTCCCCCATTTTTCCCATATTTTCCTCATTTTTCCAACTTTTCCCCCATTTTCCCTGGATTTCCCCTCATCTTTCCCAAATTCCTCCCATTTTTCCCAGAGTTTCTCCCCTTTTCCCAAATTTTCTCTTCCTTTTCCATAATTCCCCTATTTTCCCAAATTTCCCCCCATTCTTCCCATATTTCCCCCCTTTTTCCCAGATTTCCCCCATTTTTCCCAAATTTCCCCCCATTTTTCCCAAATTTCCCCCCATTTTCCCAAATTTCCCCCATTTTTCCCAATTTCCCCCATTTTTCCCAAACTTCCCTCATTTTTCCCAGATTTCCCCCCATTTTTCCCAAATTTCCCCACTTTTCCCAAATTTCCCCCCATTCTTCCCATATTTTTTCCCACTTTCCCCAAATTTCCTCCATTCTTCCCATATTTCCCCCATTTTCCCAGTTTTCCCCCCATTTTTCCAACTTTTCCCCCATTTTTCCCAAGTTTTCTCCTACTTTTCCAACTTTTCCCCCACTTTCCCCAAATTTCCCCCACTTTTCCAAGATTTCCCCCACTTTTCCTGGATTTTTTCCCATTTTTCCCAAATTTCCCCCCATTCTTCCCATATTTCCCCCATTTTCCCAGATTTCCCCCATTTTTCCAACTTTTCCCTCATTTTTCCCAAATTTCCCCCATTCTTCCCGGATTTCCCCCATTTTTCCCAGATTTTTTCCCACTTCTCCCACTTTCCCCCCATTTTTCCCGGATTTTTTCCCATTTTTCCCAAATTTCCCCCCATTTTTCCCAAATTTCCCCTATTTTTCCCAGATTTTCCCCACTTTTCCCAAATTTCCCCCATTTTTCCCTGGATTTTTTCCCATTTTTCCTGGATTTTTCCCCATTTTTTCCAACTTTTCCCCCATTTTTCCCAACTTTCCCCCCATTTTTCCCAAATTTCCCCCACTTTTCCCAAATTTCCCCCCATTTTTCCCAGATTTTCCCCCATTTTTCCCAGATTTCCCCCATTTTTCCCAAATTTCCCCCATTTTCCCATATTTCCCCCATTTTCCCAAATTTCCCCCATTTTTCCAACTTTTCCCCCAATTTTCCCAGATTTTCCCCCATTTTGCCCAAATTTCCCCCATTTTTCCCTGGATTTCCCCCCATTTTTCCCAGATTCTTTCCCACTTTTCCCAGATTTCCCCCATTTTTCCCAGATTTTTTCCCATTTTTCCCAAATTTCCCCCATTTTTCCCAGATTTTTTCTCACTTTTCCCAAATTTTCCCCATTTTTCCCGGATTTTTTCCCACTTTTCCCAAATTTCCTCCATTCTTCCAACTTTTCCCCCATTTTTCCCAGGTTTTCCCCCATTTTTCCCAAATTTCCCTTATTTTTCCCAAATTTCCCCCCATTTTTCCCGGATTTTCCCCCATTTTCCCCAAATTCCCCCATTTTTCCCTGGATTTTTTCCCATTTTTCCCGGATTCTTTCCCACTTTTCCCAGATTTCCCCCCATTTTTCCCAGATTTTTTCTCACTTTTCCCAAATTTTCCCCCATTTTTACCAAATTTTTCCCCACTTTTCCCAAATTTTCCCCATTTTTCCCAAATTTTCCCCCATTTTTCCCAAATTTCCCCATTTTTCCCCAAATTCCCCCATTTTTCCCTGGATTTTTTCCCATTTTTCCCAATTTCCCCCAATTTTTCCCTGGATTTTTTCTCATTTTTCCCGGATTTTTTCCCACTTTTCCCAAATTTCCCCTGTTTTTCCACCTTTTCCCCCTTTTTTCCCTGGATTTTTTCCCATTTTTCCCCGATTTTTTCCCACTTTTCCCATTTTCCCCCCATTTTTCCCGGATTTTTTCCCACTTTTCCCATTTTCCCCCCACTTTTCCCCGATTTTTTCCCACTTTTCCCATTTTCCCCCCATTTTTCCCGTTTTTTTTCCCATTTTCCCCAAATTCCCCCCACTTTTCCGGGATTTTCCGGGATTTTCCCGGTGCCTGTTCCCGTTTTTCCGGCTCCTCACCGCGAAGCAGCCGATGACGTCGCTCTCTCCGAAGCTTTCCCCGAATTCCTGGAATTTTCCGTTCTCCACCTTCAGCCCCCGCCCGTCGAAGCCGTAGGAAAACTCATCCTCCCCTGGAGCGGGAATTCCGGGAATTCCGGGAATTCCGGGAGGGAAAATGGGAATTTTTTTGAGAAAATGGGAATTTTTTTGGGAAAAATCGGAATTTTAGGGGGGAAAATGGGAATTTTTTGGGGGAAAATGGGAATTTTTTTTGGGAAAATGGGAATTTTGGGGGGAAAAATGAGAATTTTTTTGGGAAAATGGGAATTTTTTTGGGGAAAATGGGAATTTTTTTGGGGAAAATGGGAATTTTTGGGGGGAAAATGGGAATTTTTTGGGGAAAATGGGAATTTTTTGGGGGGAAAATGGGAATTTTTTGGGGAAAATGGGAATTTTTTGGGGGGAAAATGGGAATTTTTTGGGGGAAAATGGGAATTTTTTGGGGGGAAAATGGGAATTTTTTGGGGAAAATGGGAATTTTTTGGGGGGAAAACGGGAATTTGGGGAGGAAAATGGGAATTTTTTGGGGGATAATGGGAATTTTTTTTGGGGAAAATGGGAATTTGGGGGGGGAAAATGGGAATTTTTTTGGGGAAAATGGGAATTTTGGGGGGAAAATGGGAATTTTGGGGAGGAAAAGGGGAATTTTTTGGGGGAAAATGGGAATTTTTTTGGGGAAAATGGGAATTTTTTTGGGGAAAATGGGAATTTTTTGGGGAAAACGGGAATTTTTTTGGGGAAAATGGGAATTTTTTGGGGGAAAATGGGAATTTTTTGGGGGGAAAAATGGGAATTTTTTGGGAAAAATAGGAATTTTTTGGCGGAAAATGGGAATTTTTTTGGGAAAATGGGAATTTTTTTGGGAAAATGGGAATTTTTTTGGGAAAAATCGGAATTTTAGGGGGGAAAATGGGAATTTTTTGGGGGAAAATGGGAATTTTTGGGGGGAAAATGGGAATTTTTTTGGGAAAATGGGAATTTTTTGGGGGAAAATGGGAATTTTTGGGGGAAAATGGGAATTTTTTGGGGGAAAATGGGAATTTTTTGGGGAAAATGGGAATTTTTTGGGAAAATGGGAATTTTTTTGGGGAAAATGGGAATTTTTTTGGGGAAAATGGGAATTTTTTTGGGGAAAATGGGAATTTTTGGGGGGAAAATGGGAATTTTTTGGGGAGGGAAATGGGAATTTTTTTGGGAAAACGGGAATTTTTTTGGGGGAAAATGGGAATTTTTTTGGGAAAATGGGAATTTTTTGGGGGAAAATGGGAATTTTTGGGGGGAAAATGGGAATTTTTTTGGGGAAAATGGGAATTTTGGGGGGAAAACGGGAATTTTTTGGGGGAAAATGGGAATTTTTTGGGGGAAAATGGGAATTTTTTTGGGAAAATGGGAATTTTTTGGGGGAAAATGGGAATTTTTGGGGGGAAAATGGGAATTTTTTGGGGAGGAAAATGGGAATTTTTTGGGAAAATGAGAATTTTTTGGGGGAAAATGGGAATTTGGGGAGGAAAATGGGAATTTTTTGGGGGAAAACAGGAATTTTGGGGGGAAAATGGGAATTTTGGGGGGAAAATGGGAATTTTGGGGGGAAAATGGGAATTTTTTGGGGGAAAATGAGAATTTTGGGGGGAAAATGGGAATTTTGGGGGGAAAATGGGAATTTTTTGGGGGGAAAAATGGGAATTTTGGGGGGAAAATGGGAATTTTTTGGGGGAAAATGGGAATTTTTTTGGGGAAAATGGGAATTTTGGGGGGAAAATGGGAATTTTGGGGGGAAAATGGGAATTTTTTTGGGAAAATGGGAATTTTTTGGGGAAAATGGGAATTTTTTTGGGGAAAATGGGAATTTTTTGGGGAAAATGGGAATTTTTTTTGGGAAAATGGGAATTTTTTGGGGGAAAATGGGAATTTTTTTGGGGGAAAATGGGAATTTTTTGGGGGAAAATGGGAATTTTTTGGGGAGGGAAATGGGAATTTTGGGGGGAAAATGGGAATTTTTTGGGGAAAATGGGAATTTTTTGGGGGAAAATGGGAATTTTGGGGGGAAAATGGGAATTTTTTTGGGGAAAATGGGAATTTTGGGGGAAAATGGGAATTTTTTGGGGGAAAATGGGAATTTTTTGGGGAGGGAAATGGGAATTTTTGGGGGGAAAATGGGAATTTGGGGGGGGAAAATGGGAATTTTTTGGGGGAAAACGAGAATTTTTTTGGGGAAAATGGGAATTTTGGGGAGGAAAATGGGAATTTTGGGGGAAAATGGGAATTTTTTTGGGGAAATGGGAATTTTTTTGGGGAAAATGGGAATTTTTTGGGGGAAAATGGGAATTTTTTGGGGAGGGAAATGGGAATTTTGGGGGAAAATGGGAATTTTTTGGGGGAAAATGGGAATTTTGGGGAGGAAAATGGGAATTTTGGGGAGGAAAATGGGAATTTTTTGGGGGAAAATGGGAATTTTTTTGGGGAAAATGGGAATTTTTTTGGGAAAACGGGAATTTTTTTGGGGAAAACGGGAATTTTTTGGGGGAAAATAGGAATTTTTTTGGGAAAATGGGAATTTTTTTGGGAAAATGGGAATTTTTTGGGGGGAAATGGGAATTTTGGGGAGGAAAATGGGAATTTTTTTGGGAAAATGGGAAATTTTGGGGGGAAAATGGGAATTTTTTGGGGGAAAATGGGAATTTTTTTGGGAAAATGGGAATTTTTTTGGGGAAAATGGGAATTTTTTGGGGAAAATGGGAATTTTTTTGGGGAAAATCGGAATTTTAGGGGGGAAAATGGGAATTTTTTGGGGGAAAATGGGAATTTTGGGGAAAATGGGAATTTTTTGGGGGAAAATGGGAATTTTTTTGGGGAAAATGGGAATTTTGGGGGGAAAATGGGAATGAGATTTTGGGATTGTGGAATCAGGAATGGATTTTGGGGCTGAAATTTGGGATTCTGGGATGAGATTTTGGGATTCTGGGATCAGGAATGGAATCTGGGGCTGGATTTTGGGATGAGATTTTGGGATTTTGGAGCAGAATTTTGGGATTCTGGGATTGAGATTTTGGAATTTTGGGGCTGAATTTCGGGATTTTGAAGCAGAATTTTGGGATTTTGGAGCAGAATTTTGGGATTCTGAGCTGAGATTTTGGGATCCTGGGATGAGAATTTGGGATTTTGGGTCTGAATTTTGGGATTTTGGAGCAGAATTTCGGAATTTTGGGATTTTGGGCTGAGATTTTGGGATTCTGGGATCAGGAATGGATTTTGGGGCTGAATTTCGGAATTCTGGGATGAGATTTTGGGATTTTGGGCTGAGATTTTGGGATTTTGGGCTGAGATTTTGGGATTTTGGGCTGAGTTTTTGGGATTTTGGAATCAGGAATGGATTTTGGGGCTGAATTTTGGAATTCTGGGATGAGATTTTGGGATTCTGGGATCAGGAATGGAATCTGGGGCTGGATTTTGGGATTTTGGGATTCTTGGATGAGATTTTGGGATTTTGGGCTGAATTTTGGGATCCTGGGCTGAGATTTTGGGATTTTGGTGCCAGATTTTGGGATTCTGGGATGAGAGTTTGGGATTTTGGGCTAAGATTTTGGAATTTTGGTGCAGAATTTTCAGATTTTGGGATTCTGGGCTGAGATTTTGGGATTCTGGGATGAAATTTCAGGATTCTGGGCTGAGATTTTGGGATTTTGGGCTGAGATTTTGGGATTTTGGAGCAGAATTTTGGGATTCTGAGCTGAGAGTTTGGGATTTTGGGGCTGAATTTTGGGATTTTGGGATTCTGGGCTGAGATTTTGGGATTCTGGGCTGAGATTTTGGAATTTTGGAGCAGAATTTTGGGATTCTGGGATCAGGAATGGATTTTGGGGCTGAATTTTGGGATTCTGAGCTGAGATTTTGGGATTTTGGGATTCTGGGCTGAGATTTTTGGATTTTGGAGCAGAATTTTGGGATTCTGGGATCAGGAATGGATTTTGGGGCTGAATTTCGGAATTCTGGGCTGAATTTTGGGATTTTGGGCTGAGATTTTGGGATTTTGGTGCCAGATTTTGGGATTTTGGTGCCAGATTTTGGGATTTTGGGCTGAGATTTTGGGATTCTGGGATGAGAATTTGGGATTTTGGAGCAGAATTTTGGGATTCTAAGCTGAGATTTTGGGATTTTGGGATCAGGAATGGAATTTGGGGCTGAATTTTGGGATTCTGGGCTGAAAATTTGGGATTTTGGAGCAGAATTTTGGAATTTTGGGGCCAGATTTTGGGATTTTGGAACAGAATTTTAGGATTTGGGGCTGAATTTTGGGATTCTGGGCTGAGATTTTGGGATTGTGTGATCAGGAATGGATTTTGGTGCCGGATTTTGGGATTCTGATTTGAGATTTTGGGATTTTGGAGCAGAATCTTGGGATTCTGAGCTGAGATTTTGGGATTCTGGGATGAGAGTTTGGGATTTTGGGGCTGAATTTTGGGATTTTGGAGAAGAATTTCGGAATTTTGGGATTTTGGGCTGAGATTTTGGGATTCTGGGATCAGGAATGGATTTTGGGGCTGAATTTCGGAATTCTGGGATGAGATTTTGGGATTTTGGGCTGAGATTTTGGGATTTTGGGCTGAGATTTTGGGATTTTGGGCTGAGTTTTTGGGATTTTGGAATCAGGAATGGATTTTGGGGCTGAATTTTGGAATTCTGGGATGAGATTTTGGGATTCTGGGATCAGGAATGGAATCTGGGGCTGGATTTTGGGATTTTGGGATTCTTGGATGAGATTTTGGGATTTTGGGCTGAATTTTGGGATCCTGGGCTGAGATTTTGGGATTTTGGTGCTGAAATTTTGGGATTCCGGGCTGAGATTTTGGGATTCTGGGATCAGGAATGGATTTTGGGGCTGAATTTCAGAATTCTGGGCTGAGATTTTGGGATTCTGGGATGAGATTTTGGGATTTTGGAGCAGAATCTTGGGATTCTGAGCTGAGATTTTGGGATTCTGGGATGAGAGTTTGGGATTTTGGGGCAGAATTTTGGGATTTTGGGGCTGAATTTTGGAATTCTGGGATGAGATTTTGGGATTCTGAGCTGAGATTTTGGGATTCTGGGATGAGAGTTTGGGATTTTGGGGCTGAATTTTGGGATTTCAGGATTCTGGGCTGAGATTTTGGGATTCTGGGATGAGATTTTGGAATTTTGGTGCCAGATTTTGGGATTTTGGGCTGAGATTTTGGGATTTTGGAGCAGAATTTTGGGATTCTGGGCTGAATTTTGGGATTCTGGGATGAGATTTTGGGATTGTGGGATCAGGAATGGAATTTGGGGCTGAATTTTGGGATTCTGGGCTGAAAATTTGGGATTTTGGAGCAGAATTTTGGAATTTTGGGGCCAGATTTTGGGATTTTGGAACAGAATTCGGGGATTTTAGAGCAGAATTTTAGGATTTGGGGCTGAATTTCGGGATTCTGGGCTGAGATTTTGGGATTGTGTGATCAGGAATGGATTTTGGTGCCGGATTTTGGGATTCTGATTTGAGATTTTGGGATTTTGGAGCAGAATCTTGGGATTCTGAGCTGAGATTTTGGGATTCTGGGATGAGAGTTTGTGATTTTGGGGCTGAATTTTGTGATTTTGGGGCTGAATTTTGGGATTCTGGGATTCTGGGCTGAGATTTTGGGATTTTGGTGCCAGATTTTGGGATTCTGGGCTGAGATTTTGGGATTCTGGGATGAGAGTTTGGGATTTTGGGATGAGAATTTGGGATTTTGGGATCAGGAATGGATTTTGGGGCTGAATTTCAGAATTCTGGGCTGAGATTTTGGGATTTTGGTGCCAGATTTTGGGATTTTGGGCTGAGATTTTGGGATTTTGGGCTGAGATTTTGGGATTTTGGGATTTTGGGCTGAGATTTTGGGATTTTGGAGCAGAATTTTGGGATTTTGGGATTTTGGGCTGAGATTTTGGGATTTTGGGCTCACCCAGCTGGGAGTGGGAGAAATCCACCGACCACCCCACGCGCAGCAGCGGCACCTCGGAGCTCCCCTCCTTCCCGGGCAGGATCTGCGACACCTGCGGGGAAATTCGGGATTTGGGATCGACACAATTCGGGAATGGGGCGGGAAAAATCCCTAAAAATCCCCAAACACACCCAAATCCCACAAAAACGGGCACTAAAAGCCTCAAAACCACCCCAAACTCGGCCAAAATATCCCTGGGAAAATCAAAATGTTCCCAGAAATTCCAAACCCACACAGAAATTCCCAGATCTCCCTCAAAACAGCCCAAAAATCCCTGTTTTCCACCCAAAATTCCCAAATCTCCCTCAAAACAGCCCAAAAATTCCAAAAATCCCCCCCAAAATTCCCAAATCCACCTCAAACTCTGCCAAAATACCCCTGGAAAAATCAAAATATTCCCAAAACTTCCAAACCCACAGAGAAATTCCCAGATCTCCCTCAAAACAGCCCAAAAATTCCTGTTTTCCACCCAAAATTCCCAAATCCATCTCAAACTCGGCCAAAATATCCCTGGAAAAATCAAAATATTCCCAAAAATTCCAAACCCACCCAAAAACTCCCAAATCTCCCTCAAAACAGCCCAAAAATCCCAAAAAATTCCAAAAAAATCCCCAAATTTCCCTCAAAACAACCCAAAAATTCCACCCAAAATTCCCAAATCTCCCTCAAAACGTTCCCAAAAATGCCTCAATCCCCCCAAAATTCCCAAGTTTCCCTCAAAACACCCCAAAAAACCAAAAAAATTCCCAAAAATTCCCAAGTCTCCCTCAAAACAGCCCAAAAATTCCTGTTTTCCACCCAAAATTCCCAAATCCACCTCAAACTCTGCCAAAATATCCCTGGAAAAATCAAAATGTTCCCAAAAATTCCAAACCCACACAAAAACTCCCAAACCTTCCTCAAAACAGCCCAAAAATCCCCAAAAAATCACAAAAATTCCCAAATCTCCCTCAAAACAGCCCAAAAATTCCAAAAAATCCCCCCCAAAATTCCCAAATCCACCTCAAACTCTGCCAAAATATCCCTGGAAAACTCAAAATGTTCCCAAAAATACCAAACCTACCCCAAAAATTCCCAAATCCTCTCCAAAATAATCCAAAAATCCCTCAATCCCCCCCAAAATTCCTGAATCTCCCTCAAAACACCCCAAAAATCCCAAAAAAATCCAAAAAAATCCCCAAATTTCCCTCAAAACAACCCAAAAATTCCACCCAAAGTTCCCAAATCTCCCTCAAAACGTTCCCAAAAATCCCAAACCCACCCAAAAATTCCCAAATTTCCCTCAAAACAGCCCAAAAATCCCAAAAAAAATCACAGAAATTCCCAAATCTTCCTCAAAACAGCCCAAAAATTCCAAAAATCCCCCCCAAAATTCCCAAATCCACCTCAAACTCTGCCAAAATATCCCTGGAAAAATCAAAATGTTCCCAAAAATTCCAAACCCACCCAAAAATTCCCAAATCTTCCTCAAAACAGCCCAAAAATCCCAAAAAAATCACAAAAATTCCCAAATCTCCCTCAAAACAGCCCAAAAATTCCTGTTTTCCACCCAAAATTCCCAAATCCACCCCAAACTCTGCCAAAATATCCTTGGAAAACTCAAAACATTCCCAAAAATACCAAACCTGCCCCAAAAACTCCCAAATCCTCTCCAAAATAATCCAAAAATCCCTCAATCCCCCCCAAAATTCCCGAATCTCCCTCAAAACGTTCCCAAAAATCCAAAAAAGTTCCCAAAAATTCCCAAATTTCCCTCAAAACACCCCAAAAATTCCACCCAAAATTCCCAAATCTCCCTCAAAACGTTCCCAAAAATCCCAAACCCACCCAAAAATTCCCAAATTTCCCTCAAAACAGCCCAAAAATCCCCAAAAAATCACAAAAATTCCCAAATCTTCCTCAAAACAGCCCAAAAATTCCAAAAAATCCCCCCCAAAATTCCCAAATCCACCTCAAACTCTGCCAAAATACCCCTGGAAAAATCAAAATATTCCCAAAAATACCAAACTTGCCCCAAAAGTTCCCAAATCCTCTCCAAAATAATCCAAAAATGCCTCAATCCCCCCCAAAATTCCCGAATCTCCCTCAAAACAGCCCAAAAATTCCTGTTTTCCACCCAAAATTCCCAAATCTTCCTCAAAACGTTCCCAAAAATCCCTCAATCCCCCAAAAATTCCCAAATTTCCCTCAAAACAGCCCAAAAATCCCAAAAAATTCCCAAAAAATTCCCAAGTTTCCCTCAAAACAGCCCAAAAATTCCTGTTTTCCACCCAAAATTCCCAAATCCACCTCAAACTCTGCCAAAATATCCCTGGAAAAATCAAAATGTTCCCAAAAATTCCAAACCCATCCAAAAACTCCCAAATCTTCCTCAAAACAGCCCAAAAATTCCTGTTTTCCACCCAAAATTCCCGAATCTCCCTCAAAACGTTCCCAAAAATCCCTCAATCCCCCAAAATTCCCAAAATTCCCTCAAAGCAGCCCAAAAATCCCCAAAAAATCACAAAAATTCCCAAATCTTCCTCAAAACAGCCCAAAAATTCCTGTTTTCCACCCAAAATTCCCAAATCCACCTCAAACTCTGCCAAAATATCCCTGGAAAAATCAAAATATTCCCAAAAATACCAAACTTGCCCCAAAAATTCCCAAATCCTCTCCAAAATAATCCAAAAATCCCTCAATCCCCCAAAATTTCCCAAATTTCCCTCAAAACAGCCCAAAAATCCCAAAAAATTCCCAAAAAATCCCCAAATTTCCCTCAAAACAACCCAAAAATTCCACCCAAAATTCCCAAATCTCCCTCAAAACGTTCCCAAAAATCCCAAACCAACCCAAAAATTCCCAAATTTCCCTCAAAACAGCCCAAAAATCCAAAAAAAATCACAAAAATTCCCAAATCTCCCTCAAAACAGCCCAAAAATTCCAAAAAATCCCCCCCAAAATTCCCAAATCCACCTCAAACTCTGCCAAAATATCCCTGGAAAAATCAAAATGTTCCCAAAAATACCAAACCTGCCCCAAAAACTCCCAAATCCTCTCCAAAATAATCCAAAAATCCCTCAATCCCCCCCAAAATTCCCGAATCTCCCTCAAAACACCCCAAAAATCCCAAAAAAATCCCCAAATTTCCCTCAAAACAACCCAAAAATTCCACCCAAAATTCCCAAATCTCCCTCAAAACGTTCCCAAAATGCCAAAAATTCCATTCCCTCTGTTCCCATCATTCCGCCTGTCCCGTCATTCCAGCTGTTCCCGTCCTCCTGCCTGTTCCTGTCATTCCCACTGTTCCCACTCCCATCATTCCCGCTGTCATTCCCAATATTCTGGCTGTTCCCATCATTCCTGGCTGTTCCCGTCATTCCCACTATTCCTGTTGTTCCCGCTGTCATTCCCATCATTCCGGCTGTTCCCATTCCCGTCCTTCCCGTTATTCCCGCTGTCATTCCCGTTATTCCGGTTCCCATTCCCGTTATTCCTGCTGTCATTCCCATTATTCCTGCTGTCATTCCCATTATTCCTGCTGTCATTCCCGTTATTCCGGCTGTTCACATTCCCCCATTCCTATTCCCAGTTCCCATTCCCATCATTCCCTCTGTCATTCCCGGTGTTCCCGGCTGTCATTCCCGTTATTCCGGCTGTCATTCCCGTTATTCCGGCTGTTCCCATTCCCATCATTCCCGTTATTCCCGGTTCCCATTCCCGTTATTCCCGGTTCCCATTCCCGTTATTCCCGTTATCATTCCCATTATTCCCGCTGTCATTCCCGGTGTTCCCGCTGTCATTCCCGTTATTCCGGCTGTTCCCATTCCAGCTGTTCCCATCATTCCCGTTATTCCGGCTGTTCCCATTCCCGTCATTCCCAGCTGTTCTCATTCCCGTTCCCGTTATTCCGGCTGTCATTCCCGTTACTCCAGCTGTTCCCGTTCCCATCATTCCCGTTATTCCCTCTGTC
This sequence comes from Poecile atricapillus, assembly GCF_030490865.1. Classification (NCBI taxonomy): domain Eukaryota; kingdom Metazoa; phylum Chordata; class Aves; order Passeriformes; family Paridae; genus Poecile; species Poecile atricapillus. The sequence goes on along the minus strand of NW_026709037.1, from coordinate 33,192 downwards.
ATTCCCATTATTCCCGGTTCCCATTCCCGTTATTCCCGCTGTCATTCCCGTTATTCCCGCTTCCCATTCCCGGTGTTCCGGCTGTCATTCCCAGTGTTCTGGCTGTCATTCCCGTTATTCCGGCTGTTCCCATTCCCATCATTCCCGGTGTTCCCGCTGTCATTCCCGCTGTTCCCGCCGTTCCCATTCCCATCATTCCCGTTATTCCGGTTGTCATTCCCGTTATTCCGACTGTTCCCGTTCCCATCATTCCCGTTATTCCTGCTGTCATTCCCGTTATTCCGACTGTCATTCCCGGTGTTCCCGCTGTCATTCCCGCTGTCATTCTCGTTATTCCGGCTCTTCCCATTCCCGTTATTCCAGCTGTTCCCATTCCAGCTGTTCCCATCATTCCCGTTATTCCCGGTTCCCATTCCCGCTGTTCCGGCTGTCATTCCCGGTGTTCCGGCTGTTCCCATTCCCATTATTCCGGCTGTTCCCATTCCCGGTGTTCCGGCTGTTCCCATTCCCGTTATTCCCGTTCCCATTCCCGTTATTCCGGCTGTTCCCGGTTCCCATTCCCGTTATTCCTGGTTCCCATTCCCATTATTCCGGCTGTTCCCATTCCCGCTGTTCCGGCTGTTCCCATCATTCCCGTTATTCCCGGTTCCCATTCCCGGTGTTCCGGCTGTCATTCCCGGTGTTCCCGTTCCCATTCCCGTTATTCCCGGTTCCCATTCCCGGTGTTCCGGCTGCCATTCCCGTTATTCCCTGTTCCCATTCCCGGTGTTCCGGCTGTTCCCATTCCCGTTATTCCGGCTGTTCCCATTCCCGGTGTTCTGGCTGTTCCCATTCCCGTTATTCCCGGTTCCCATTCCCGTTATTCCGGCTGTCATTCCCGTTACTCCGGCTGTTCCCATTCCCGTTATTCCCGGTTCCCATTCCCGTTATTCCCTGTTCCCATTCCCGGTGTTCCGGCTGTTCCCATTCCCGTTATTCCCGCTGTTCCCATTCCCGTTATTCCCTGTTCCCATTCCCGGTGTTCCGGCTGTCATTCCCGCTGTTCCGGCTGTTCCCATTCCCGTTATTCCCGGTTCCCGTTCCCGTTATTCCCGGTTCCCATTCCCGTTATTCCCGGTTCCCATTCCCGCTGTTCCGGCTGTCATTCCCGTTATTCCCGGTTCCCATTCCCATTATTCCGGCTGTTCCCATTCCCGGTGTTCCGGCTGTCATTCCCGTTATTCCAGGTTCCCATTCCCGCTGTTCCGGCTGTAGTCTCACCCTGGCCTGGAAGCACACCCTGCCCCGGGTGACTCCGTGGGTGCTGCGGGCTCCGGCCCAGAGTCCCGGGAATCTCTCGGAGAAGAGCGGCTGCCCCCCGTAACGATCGCGGCTGGCCCGGAACTGCAGATCCGACGTGTCTGCAACAACGGAATCCGGGATCACATCCCAAATCCCAAAATCCCAAATCCCTAAAAAATCCCAAATCCCAAATCCCAGATCCCTAAAAAATCCCAAATCCCTAAAAAATCCCAAAATCCCTAAAAAATCCCAAATCCCATCCCGGAACTGCAGATCCGACGTGTCTGCAACAACGGAATCCGGGATCACATCCCAAATCCCAATTCCCAAATCCCAAAATCCCAAATCCCATCCCAAATCCCAAATCCCAATTCCCAAAATCCCAAATCCCCAAATCCCCAAATCCCATCCCAGAACTGCAGATCCGACGTGTCTGGAACAACAGAATCCGGGATCACATCCCAAATCCCAATTCCCAAATCCCATCCTGGATCACATCCTAAATCCCAAAATCCCAATTCCCGTCCCAGAACTACAGATCCTACGTGTCTGGAACAACAAAATTCAAATCCCAAAATCCCAAATCCCAAATCCCAAAATCCCAAATCCCAAATCCCATCCCAAATCCCAAAATCCCAAATCCCAAAATCCCAAATCCCATCCCAAAACTGCAGATCCGACGTGTCTGCAACAACGGAATCCAAATCCCTAAAAAATCCCAAATCCCAATTCCCAAAATCCCAAAATCCCAAAATCCCAAAATCCCATCCTGGATCACATCCCAAATCCCAGATCCCAAATCCCAATTCCCAAAATCCCAAATCCCTAAAAAATCCCAAATCCCAAATCCCAAATCCCAAAATCCCAAATCCCAAATCCCAAATCCCAAATCCCATCCCGGAACTGCAGATCCGACGTGTCTGCAACAACGGAATCCAAATCCCTAAAAAATCCCAAATCCCAAATCCCAATTCCCTAAAAAATCCCAAATCCCAATTCCCAATTCCATCCCGGAACTGCAGATCCGACGTGTCTGCAACAACGGAATCCAAGTCCCTAAAAAATCCCAAATCCCAAATCCCAAAATCCCAAATCCCAAAATCCCAAATCCCAAACTCCCAAATCCCAATTCCCATCCCGGAACTGCAGATCCGACGTGTCTGCAACAACGGAATCCAAATCCCTAAAAAATCCCAAATCCCAAATCCCAATTCCCAAAATCCCAAAATCTCAAAATCCCAAATCCCAATTCCCAAATCCCCAAATCCCAATTCCCAAAATCCCAAATCCCAAATCCCATCCCGGAACTGCAGATCCGACGTGTCTGCAACAACGGAATCCGGGATCACATCCCAAATCCCAGATCCCAAAATCCCAAATCCCAAATCCCAATTCCCATCCCGGAACTGCAGATCCGACGTGTCTGCAACAACGGAATCCAAATCCCTAAAAAATCCCAAATCCCAAAATCCCAAAATCCCAAAATCCCATCCTGGATCACATCCCAAATCCCAGATCCCAAATCCCTAAAAAATCCCAAATCCCAAAATCCCAAATCCCAAATCCCAAATTCCCAATTCCCAAATCCCATCCCGGAACTGCAGATCCGACGTGTCTGCAACAACGGAATCCAAATCCCTAAAAAATCCCAAATCCCAAATCCCAAAATCCCAATTCCCAAAATCCCAAATCCCAATTCCCAAAATCCCAAATCCCAATTCCCATCCCGGAACTGCAGATCCGACGTGTCTGGAACAACAAAATCCAGGATCACAGCCCAAATCCCAGATCCCAAATCCCAAAAACCCAAAATCCCAAATCCCAAATCCCATCCCGGAACTGCAGATCCGACGTGTCTGCAACAACGGAATCCAAATCTCTAAAAAATCCCAAATCCCAAATCCCAATTCCCAAAATCCCAAATCCCAAATCCCAAAATCCCAAAATCCCAATTCCCAAAATCCCAAATCCCAAAATCCCAAAATCCCAAATCCCAAATCCCAAATCCCAATTCCCATCCCGGAACTGCAGATCCGACGTGTCTGCAAGAACGGAATCCGGGATCACATCCCAAATCCCAAATCCCAAATCCCAAATCCCAACTCCCAAATCCCATCCTGGATCACATCCCAAATCCCAAATCCCAAATCCCATCCTGGATCACATTCCAAATCCCAAATCCCAATTCCCAAAATCCCAAATCCCAAATCCCAAATCCCCAAATCCCATCCCATCTGCAGATCCGACGTGTCTGGAACAACAAAACCCTGGGATCACATCCCAAATCCCAGATCCCAAATCCCAAATCCCAAATCCCAAATCCCAAATCCCATCCTGGATCCCATCCCAGAGTGCCGGGATTGTCCCCAAAATCCTGCCCAGTTCCCAACCTGGATCCCAGCCCCGAGCTCTGGAATGAACCTGAAATCCCATCAGGATTATCCCAAAATCCTGCCAGGATTATCCCAAAATTCCACCGGGATTATCCCAAAATTCCACTGGGATTATCCCGAAATTCCACTGGGATTATCCCAAAATTCCACTGGGATTATCCCAAAATCTCATCAGATTTATCCCAAAACCTCTCCGGGTTTGTCCTGACATCCCGCCAGGATTATCCCGAAATCCCACCGGGATGATCCCAAAATCCCTCTGGGATTATCCCAAAAATCCCTCCAAGACAATCCTGAAATTCCGCCAGGATTGTCCTGAAATCCCACTGGAACAATCCAAAAATCCCACTGGGTTGATCCCAAAATCCCGCCAGGATTATCCCGAAATTCCACCGGGATTATCCCGAAATTCCACTGGGATTATCCCAAAATTCCACTGGGATTATCCCAAAATTCCACCGGGATTATCCCAAAATTCCACCGGGAATCGCGGCCCAAATGCCCCCGATGGTCCCCAGAGCTCAGATCCCAAAATGATCCCAAAAATCCCAAAACGATCCCCAAAAATCTCAAATTTGTCCCAAAAACATCCCAAAAATCGTCCCAAAAATCCCAAAATCCCCAAATTGTCCTGAAAAATCCCCAAAAATCCCAAAAAATCCTGAAATGATCCCAAAAAAATCCCAGAAACGTCCCAAAATCGCCCCCAAAATCCCAAAATCTTCCTGAAAAATCCCAAAATCTTCCTGAAAAATCCCAAATTTGTCTTGGAAAATTCCAGAATTGTCTCAAAAAAAACCCAAAAATCCCAAAATCATCCTGAAAAATCCCAAAAAATCCCAAAATTGTCTGAAAAAACCCAAAATTATCCCGAAAGGAATCCCAAAATCCAAAAAAAGTCCCGAAAAATTTCAAAATCGTCCAAAAAAATCCCAAAATTGTCCTGAGAAATCCCAAATTTATCCCAAAAAATCCCCCCAAAATCATCTGGAAAAAGCCCCAAAAATCCCAAAATGATTCTGAAAAAATCCCAGCTCATCCCAAAAATCCCAAAATCCCCAAATTGTCCTGAAAAATCCCCAAAAATCCCATAAAATCCTGAAATGATCCCAAAAAAATCCCAGAAACGTCCCAAAATCGCCCCCAAAAATCCCAAAATCTTCCTGAAAAATCCCAAATTTGTCCTGGAAAATTCCAGAACTGTCTCAAAAAAATCCCAAAATCACCCTGAAAAATCCCAAAAAATCCCAAAATTGTCTCGAAAAAACCCAAAATTATCCCGAAAAGAATCCCAAAATCCAAAAAAAGTCCTGAAAAATTTCAAAATAGTCCAAAAAAATCCCAAAATTGTCCCGAGAAATCCCAAAATGATCCCAAAAAATCCCCCCTTAAATCATCTGGAAAAATCCCCAAAAATCCCAAAATGATCCTGAAAAAAATCCCAGCTCATCCCAAAAATCCCAAAATCCCCAAATTGCCCTGAAAAATCCCCAAAAATCCCAAAAAATCCTGAAATGATCCCAAAAAAATCCCAGAAACGTCCCAAAATCGCCCCAAAAATCCCAAAATCTTCCTGAAAAATCCCAAAATCTTCCTGAAAAATCCCAAATTTGTCCTGGAAAATTCCAGAATTGTCTCAAAAAAAACCCAAAAATCCCAAAATCATCCTGAAAAATCCCAAAAAATCCCAAAATTGTCTCGAAAAAACCCAAAATTATCCCAAAAAGAATCCCAAAATCCAAAAAAAGTCCCGAAAAATTTCAAAATCGTCAAAAAAAATCCCTAAATCGTCCCGAGAAATCCCAAAATTATCCCAAAAAATTCCCCCAAAATCATCTGGAAAAATCCCCAAAAATCCCAAAATGATCCTGAAAAAAATCCCAGCTCATCCCAAAAATCCCAAAATCCCCAAATTGCCCTGAAAAATCTCCAAAAATCCCAAAAAATCCTGAAATGATCCCAAAAAAATCCCAGAAACGTCCCAAAATCGCCCCAAAAATCCCAAAATCTTCCTGAAAAATCCCAAAATCTTCCTGAAAAATCCCAAATTTGTCCTGGAAAATTCCAGAATTGTCTCAAAAAAATCCCCAAAATCCCAAAATCATCCTGAAAAATCCAAAAAAATCCCAAAATTGTCTCGAAAAAACCCAAAATTATCCCGAAAAGAATCCCAAAATCCAAAAAAAGTCCCGAAAAATTTCAAAATCGTCCAAAAAAATCCCAAAATTGTCCCGAGAAATCTCAAAATGATCCCAAAAAATCCCCCCAAAATCATCTGGAAAAATCCCCAAAAATCCCAAAATGATCCTGAAAAAATCCCAGCTCATCCCAAAAATCCCAAAATCCCCAAATTGCCCTGAAAAATCCCCAAAAATCCCAGAAAATCCTGAAATGATCCTGAAAAAAATCCCAGAAACGTCCCAAAATCGCCCCAAAAATCCCAAAATCTTCCTGAAAAATCCCAAATTTGTCCTGGAAAATTCCAGAATTGTCTCAAAAAAATCCCAAAATCATCCTGAAAAATCCCAAAAAATCCCAAAATTGTCTCGAAAAAACCCAAAATTATCCCGAAAAGAATCCCAAAATCCAAAAAAAGTCCCGAAAAATTTCAAAATCGTCCAAAAAAATCCCAAAATTGTCCCGAGAAATCCCAAAATGATCCCAAAAAATCCCCCCAAAATCATCTGGAAAAAGCCCCAAAAATCCCAAAATGATCCTGAAAAAAATCCCAGCTCATCCCAAAAATCCCAAAATCCCCAAATTGCCCTGAAAAATCCCCAAAAATCCCAAAAAATCCTGAAATGATCCCAAAAAAATCCCAGAAACGTCCCAAAATCGCCCCAAAAATCCCAAAATCTTCCTGAAAAATCCCAAAATCTTCCTAAAAAATCCCAAATTTGTCCTGGAAAATTCCAGAATTGTCTCCAAAAAATCCCAAAATCACCCTGAAAAATCCCAAAAAATCCCAAAATTGTCTCGAAAAAACCCAAAATTATCCCGAAAGGAATCCCAAAATCCAAAAAAAGTCCCGAAAAATTTCAAAATCGTCCAAAAAAATCCCAAAATCGTCCCGAGAAATCCCAAAATGATCCCAAAAAATCCCCCCAAAATCATCTGGAAAAATCCCCAAAAATCCCAAAATGATCCTGAAAAAAATCCCAGCTCATCCCAAAAATCCCAAAATCCCCAAATTGCCCTGAAAAATCCCCAAAAATCCCCAAAAATCCTGAAATGATCCCAAAAAAATCCCAGAAACATCCCAAAATCGCCCCAAAAATCCCAAAATCTTCCTGAAAAATCCCAAATTTGTCCTGGAAAATTCCAGAGTTGTCTCAAAAAAATCCCAAAAATCCCAAAATCATTCTGAAAAATCCCAAAAAACCCCAAAATTGTCTGAAAAAAACCCAAAATTATCCCGAAAAAATCCCAAAATCCAAAAAAAGTCCCGAAAAATTTCAAAATCGTCCAAAAAAATCCCAAAATCGTCCCGAGAAATCCCAAAATGATCCCAAAAAATCCCCCCCAAAATCATCTGGAAAAATCCCCAAAAATCCCAAAATGATCCCAGAAAATCCCAAAATGATCCTGAAAAAAAAATCCCAAAAATCCCAAAATCCCAGCAAAAATTCTCCCAAAAATTCCATGGAATTTCCCCTCCCCCCTCCCCCAGCGATGTTCTCAAATTCCTGAAATCCTCTGGAAACTTCTGGAATTCCCAAAATTCCCGGGATTCCCGTACAGGTGTCGAGGATGACGAGGGTCTCGTCCTCTTCCCCCTCCGGCGGCTCCTCCTCCGGCGGCGGCGGCGATTTGGATCTGCGGGATGGGGAAAAATCCCAAAAATTTGGGAAAAATCCGGAATTTCCGGGAGGAAAAATCCCAAATCCCCAGAGATTTCCCCCCCAAAAAAAATGATCCCGAATTCCTCGGGAATTCTCAGGTTTTGGGATTTTTCTGGAAGCTTCTGGATGATTCCAACCCTTTAAAACCACAGGAAAAATAAATAAGAATAAAAAAAAAACCTGGAAAAAATTCCCGAAAAAATCCTGGAAAAAAATCCAGAAAATATTCCAGAAGAAATCTGGGAAAATTCCCAAATTCCTTGGGAATTCTCTGGTTTTTGGGATTTTTCTGGAAGCTTCTGGATGATCCCAACCCCTTTAAAATCTCTGGGAAAAATCTTTAAAAATCCAGGAAAAAAATCCAGAAAAATTCCAGAAGAATTCCAGGAGAAAAAAAAAGCCAGGAAATATTCCAGAAAAATTCCAAGAAAATTCCAGGGGAAATTCCCAAATCCTCAGGAATTCCCTGATTTTGGAATTTGTCCAAAATGATCCCAAAATTCCTTAAAATCCCCAGAAAAAATCTTTAAAAATTCAGAAAAAAATCCAGAAAAATTCTGAAAAATCCCCAAAATTTTCCAAAAAATTCCGGAAAAAATCCCCAAAAAATTCCATAAAAATTCCAGGAAAAAATTCCCAAATCCTTAGGAATTCCTTGTTTTGGGAATTATTCCAAAACCATCCCAAAACCCAAAAAAAACACCAGAAAAAAATTTTAAAAATTCTGAAAACAACCCAGAAAAATTCAAAAAAAATCCAGAAAAAATCCCAAAAAATTCCCAAAAATTCCCAAAAAATTCCATAAAAATTCCAGGAAAAAATTCCCAAATCCTCAGGGATTTTGGGATTACTCCAGAACCTCCAGAATGATCCTAAAACTCCTTAAAACCCCCAGAAAAAAAATCATCAGAAATTCAGAAAAAAACACAGAAAAATTCGAAAAAATCCCCAAAAATTTAAAAAAAAAATACATAAAAATTCCAGGAAAAATTCCAAATCCTTAGGAATTCCATGATTTTGGAATTACTCCAAAATGATCCCAAAATTCCTTAAAAGCCCCAGAAAAAAATCTTTAAAAATTCAGAAAAAACACAGAAAAATTCAGAAAAATCCCCCAAAATTCCCCAAAAAATTCCCAAAAAATTCCCCAAAAAATTCCATAAAAATTCCAGGAAAAAATTCCCAAATCCTTAGGAATTCCTTGTTTTGGGAATTATTCCAAAACCATCCCAAAACCCAAAAAAACCACCAGAAAAAAATTTTAAAAATTCCGAAAAAAACCCAGAAAAATTCAAAAAAAATCCAGAAAAAAATCCCAAAAAATTCCGAAAAAATTCCATAAAAATTGCAGGAAAAAATTCCCAAGTCCTCCAGAATTTTGGGATTTGTCCAGAACCTCCAGAACGATCCCAAAACCCCTTAAAAACACCAGAAAAAAAACCCATTAAAAATTCAGAGAAAAACTCAGAAAAATTCAAAAAAATCCCAAAAAATTCCCCAAAAATTCCCCAAAAATTCCAAAAAATTCTAAAAAATTCCAGAAAAAAATTCCCAAATCCTCAGAAATTCCCTCATTTTGGAATTACTCCAAAACCATCTTTAAACCCCCCCCAAAAAATCTTTAAAAATTCAGAAAAAAAACTCAGAAAAATTCCAAAAAAATCCGGAAAAAATCCAAAAAAATCCCAAAAAATTCCCAAAAATTCCATAAAAATTCCAGTAAAAAATTCCCAAATCCTCAGAGATTTTGGGATTACTCCAGAACTACCCCAAAACTCCTTAAAACCCCAAGAAAATAACTTTAAAAATTCAGAAAAAAACTCAGAAAAATTCGAAAAAAATCCGGAAAAAATCCAAAAAAATTCCCAAAAAATTCCCAAAAATTCCCAAAAATTCCAGAAAAAAATTCCCAAATCCTCAGAAATTCCCTCATTTTGGAATTACTCCAAAACCATCTTAAACCCCCCCCCCAAAAAAATCTTTAAAAATTCAGAAAAAAACTCAGAAAAATTTAAAAAAAAAATCCGAAAAAAAATCCCAAAAATTCCCCAAAAATTCCATAAAAATTCCAGGAAAAAATTCCCAAATCCTCAGAAATTCCCTCATTTTGGAATTACTCCAAAACCATCCCAAAACCCAAAAAAACCACCAGAAAAAAACCCTTTAAAAATTCAGAAAAAAACCCAGAAAAATTCAAAAAAAATCCCAAAAAATTCCTGAAAAATTCCTGAAAAATTCCTGAAAAATTCCCCAAAAATTCCCAAAAAATTCCAAAAAATTCCAGAAAAAAATTCCCAAATCCTCAGAAATTCCCTCATTTTGGAATTACTCCAAAACCATCCCAAAACATCTTAAACCCCCCCCCAAAAAAACCTTTAAAAATTCAGAAAAAAAATGAGAAAAATTCGAAAAAAATCCGGAAAAAATAAAAAAAAAATTCCCAAAAAATTCCCAAAAATTCCCAAAAATTCCAGAAAAAAATTCCCAAATCCTCAGAAATTCCCTCATTTTGGAATTACTCCAAAACCATCTTAAACCCCCCCCCCCCCCAAAAATCTTTAAAAATTCAGAAAAAAACTCAGAAAAATTCGAAAAAAATCCGGAAAAAATCCAAAAAAATTCCCAAAAATTCCCGAAAAATTCCCGAAAAATTCCCCAAAAATTCCAGAAAAAAATTCCCAAATCCTCAGAAATTCCCTCATTTTTGAATTACTCCAAAACCATCTTAAACCCCCCCCCCAAAAAATCTTTAAAAATTCAGAAAAAAACTCAGAAAAATTCAAAAAAAATCCGGAAAAAATCCAAAAAAATTCCCAAAAATTCCCAAAATTCCCAAAATTCCCAGAAATTCCCAGAAATTCCCGGAATTCCCACCGGCTGTTGTAGGCCTCCTCACGGAACTCGTGGTAGGCGCGGCCGTGCTCGTCTTTCTCGTCCCGGAGCCGTTTCACCCCGCGCCGCTCGGCCTCGGCGCCGCCGCCCGCCTTCGCCTTCTCCTCCTCTTCCTCACCTGCAAAACATTCCCAAAAAATCCCAAATTTATCCCAAAAAACCCGGCAGGGAGGGAAAAACGGGAAAATGCTGCAAATCCCCATTTTTTTGGGGTTAAAAGGTGAAGATTCCCGAAAAATGTCAATTTTTAAGGGGTTTTTTGGGGTTAAAACGAGGATTTTTTGGGATAAAACGTGAAGATTCTGGAAAAATGTTGATTTTTAAGGGGTTTTTTGGGGTTAAAATGAGGGTTTTATGGGTTGAAAGTTGAATTAAATGGGGATGTTAAAAAAAATGTTAATTTTTAATTAACTTTTAATTTTTAATTAATTTTTTTGGGGTTAAAGTGAGGATTTTTTGGGTTAAAAGTTGAATATTCCATAAAAATGTCAATTTTTAAGGGGTTTTTTGGGGTTAAAGTGAGAATTTTTTGGGTTGGAAGGTGAATATTCCACAAAAATGTCAATTTTTAATGGATTTTTTGGGATTAAAATGAGGGTTTTTTGGGTTGAAAGTTGAATTAAATGGGGATGTTAAAAAAAATGTTAATTTTTAATGTTTTTTTGGGGTAAAAACAATGATTTTTTTGGGGTTAAAAGTTGAATATTCCATTAAAATGTCAATTTTTAATGGGTTTTTTGGGGTTAAAATGAGGATTTTTTGGGTTAAAAGTTGAATATTCCACAAAAATGTCAATTTTTAATGGGTTTTTTGGGGTTAAAGTGAGGAATTTTTGGGTTAAAAGTTGAATATTCCATTAAAATGTCAATTTTTAATGGGTTTTTTGGGATAAAATGAGGATTTTTTGGGTTAAAAGTTGAATTAAAAGGGGATATTCCACAAAAATGTCAATTTTTAATGGTTTTTTTGGGGTAAAAACAACGATTTTTTGGGCTAAAAATTGAATATTCCGTTAAAACGTCAATTTTTAACGGCTTTTTGGGGGTTAAAATTAGGATTTTTTGGGTTCAAGGTTTAATTAAATGAGGATATTCCATAAAAGCATCAATTTTTAATTGGTTTTTGGGGTTAAAGTGAGGATTTTTTTGGGTTAAAAGGTGAATATTCTGTAAAAATGTCAATTTTTAAAGTTTTTTTTGAGGTAAAAACAATTTTTTTTGGGTTGAAAGTTGAATTAAATGGAGTTATTCCATAAAAATGTCAATTTTTAATGGTTTTTTTGGGGTTAAAACAATGAATTTTGGGTTAAAAGTGGAATTAAATGAGGACATTAAATAAAAATATCAATTTTTAATGTTTTTTTTGGGGTTAAAATGAGGATTTTTTGGGTTGAACCTGGAATTAAATGAGGATATTAAATAAAAATGTCAATTTTTAATGGTTTTTTTGGGGTTAAAATGAGGATTTTTTGGGTTAAAAGTTGAATTAAATGGGGATATTCCATAAAAATGTCAATTTTTAATGGTTTTTTGGGGTTAAAAAGGTCAGAATGAGGATTTTTTGCTTTTAAGGAAATTAAATCCGAGTATTCCTCGGGAATTTTGGGGTTTTCCAGGTTTTTGAGGGATAAAAAAAAATTGGAATTGAGTTATTTAATTTAAAAATGGAATTAAAGGGAAACACTTGGTGAAAATCTTGGATTTTTTCAGGTTTTGAAGGTGGAATTTGGACCAAAATTTTAATTTTTTTTCTTAAAAATCAACTAAATCCAAGAATTCCATGGAAATCTTAAAGTTTTAATGGTTTTTTTTGGATTTATAGTGGTAAAAAGTGGTTAAAAATCCAAGTTTTTCCTTAAAAATGAGTTAAATGGAAATATTCTGTGGAATTCTTGGAGTTTTAATGGATTTTCCAAGTTTTAGAAAGGCAAAATTAAACCTGGGGAAGGAAAAATTCCCATTTGGAATGTGGGAATGGGTTAAAAAACCACAAAAAACTTAAAATTTTTAAAAAAAGTTAAAATTCCCCAGGGATTTTCCATGGAAAAGGAAAAATTCCGGCTCCAGATTTGTTGGATTCGCTAAAAACTGGGAAATTCAAATGAAAAAATTCTTAAATCCAACCAAAAAAATCAAAGGAAACACAAAAATCCCAAATTTTTCCCTTTTTTGAGCAAAAAAATCCTAAAACCCAACAAAATTTGGGAATTTTTCCATAAAATCCAAGTTTTTATCTTTTTCCACTGTCCCACAATGGAGATTTTCCTTCTCTTATCCCATAAAAATCAAAGTTTGAGATAAAAATGGGAATAATTTCGTTTTTTCCCTCAAAAATCAGTGTTTTCCCCTCAAAAATAAACATTTTCCCCTCAAAACCCATCATTTTCCTTAAAAAAATCCCAATTTTTCCCTCAAAAATGAGAATTTTTGCAATCAAAATTCAGGATTTTCCCTCCAAAATCAACATTTTCCCCTCAAGAATCAGGATTTTCCCTCAAAATTATTTTTTCCCTCAAAATTAATAATTTTCATTAAAAAATCACAGTATTTCCCTCAGAGCCAATAATTTTTACTGCCAAAATTCAGGATTTTCCCTCCAAATTTAACATTTTCCCCTCAAAATTCAGGATTTTCCCTCAAAAACCCATAATTTTCCTTAAAAAAATCCCAATAATTCCCTCAATAATGATAATTTTTCCACTCAATATTCAGGATTTTCCCCTCAAAAAATCAGCATTTTCCCCTCAAGAATTAACATTTTCCCCTCAAACCCCAGGATTTCCACTCAAAATTCAGAATTTTCCCTCCAAGTGATGATTTTTCCCTCAAAACCCATCATTTTCCTTAAAAAAATCCCAATATTTCCCTCAAAAATGAGAATTTTTCCACTCAAAATTCAGGATTTTCCCACCAAAATCAGGATTTTCCCTCAAAAAACCACCCATTTTCCTTAAAAAAATCCCAATTTTTCCCTCAAAAACAACAATTTACTCTGAAAATTCAGGATTTTCCCCTCAAAAATCAGCATTTTCCCTCAAACCCATAATTTTCCTTAAAAAATCCCAATATTTCCCTCAGAACCAAGAATTTTTTACCCTCAAAATTCAGGATTTTCCCCTCAAAATTCAGGATTTTCCCCTCAAGAATCAACGTTTTCCCCTCAAACCCCAGGATTTCCCCTCAAAATTCAGAATTTTCCCTGCAAAATCAACATTTTCCCTCAAAAATCAGAATTTTCCCTCAAAATGATGATTTTTCCCTCAAAACCCATCATTTTCCTTAAAAAATCACAATATTTCCCTCAAAAATTATAATTTTTCCACTCAAAATTTAGGATTTTCCCTCAAACCCATCATTTTCCTTAAAAAAATCCCAATTTTCCCTCAAAAATGAGAATTTTTACAATCAAAATTCATGATTTTCCCTCCAAAATCAACATTTTCCCCTCAAAAATCAGAGTTTTCCCTCAAAATGATGATTTTTCCCTCAAAACCCATCAATTTCCTTAAAAAATCCCAATATTTCCCTCAAAAATGAGAATTTTTCCACTGAAAATTTAGGATTTTCCCTCAAAACTCATCATTTTCCTTAAAAAAATCCCAATATTTCCCTCAGAACCAAGAACTTTCACCGTCAAAATTCAGGATTTTCCCACCAAATTCAACATTTTCCCCTCAAAAATCAAATTTTCCCTCCAAATGATGATTTTTCCCTCAAAACCAAGAATTTTTTCCTCTCCAAATTCAAGATTTCCCCCTCAAAAAATCAATATTTTCCCCTCAATAATTAATATTTTCCCCTCAAATATCAACGTTTTCCCCTCAAACCCCAGGATTTCCCCTCAAAAATCAGAATTTTCCCTCCAAATGATGATTTTTCCCTCAAAACCCATCATTTTCCTTAAAAAAATCCCAATATTTCCCTCAAAAATTATAATTTTTCCCCTCCAAATCCCAAAACTTTCCCCAAACTCGAAAATTTCTCCTTAAAAAAAAAAAAATCCCGATTTTCCCAACACTTTTCCTTTGGCTCATTTCTCCAAATCCCAAACTTTTCCCCTCAAAACCGGGAATTTTCCCCTCAAAAAAATCCATAAAAATCAGGAATTTTCCCTCCAAAACCTGAATTTTTCCCCCATCCCAGATTTTTTTCCTGAAAAACCTGGAATTTTTCCCGATTTTCCCCTCAAGATCGAGGCTCTTTCCCCAAAACCCAACTCGGAATTGGGGAATTCCAACAATTCCATTGATTTTCCCCTCAGCCCGCGCTTCCCAAATATCCCAAACTCCGCTTTTTTTCCCGCTTTTTTTTTCCCCTCACAAAATCCCCATTTTTCCTACCGGGGATGGGATTTAATCCCAATTCCTGAGGCGAAAATTGGAATTTTGGGGAGAAAACCGGGAATTTTCTGAGGGGGGAGTGGTTTCTTTTCCCGATTTTGGAGTTTATTTCTCCCGGTTTTTGGAATCCCACGCGAAAATCTGGGAATTCTTTCCCGGTTTTTGAGATCCCTCACGAAAATCCGGAGGTTTTTTTTTTCCTCCCGGTTCTCGATTTTGGAGAATCTTTCGTGATTTGAGGGATTTTTTTCCCGGTTCTTTCCTGAGGTTTTGGGGATCCATTCCCGCTCCCGGGATCTCTTCCCGAGCCTCTGGAATTTCTCCCGGGGTTTTGGGGGGCCCTTCCCGGTTTTCGGGATCCTTTCCCGGTTCTGGAATCCCTTCCCGAGGCTCTGGAATCCTTCCCGGGGCTCTGGGGATCCTTTCCCGAGATCCCCTCCCGGTTCCCGGGGATCCCTTCCCGAGATCCCCAGATCCTTTCCCCTCCCGGATCCCGGAGGATCCTTTCCCGAAATCCCTTCCCGGTTCCCGGGATCCCCTCCCGGTTTCGGGGATCCTTTCCCGAAATCCCTTCCCGGTTCCCGGGATCCCCTCCCCGTTTTGGGGATCCTTTCCCGAAATCCCTTCCCGGTTCCCGGGATCCCTTCCCGGGATCCCTTCCCGGTTCCCGGGATTCCCTTCCCGCTCCCGGGGATCCCTTCCCGAGATCCCCTCCCGCTCCCGGGATCCCTTCCCGAGATCGCCTCCCGGTTCCCGGGATTCCCTTCCCGAGGCTTTGGGTTCTCTCCCGCTCCCGGGGATCCTTTCCCGAGATCCCCTCCCGGTTCCCGGGATCCCTTCCCGAGATCCCTTCCCGGTTCCCGGGATCCCTTCCCGAGTCTCCGGTCTCGCTCCCGTGGTTCCGTCCCCATCTCTCACCCGCCTGCGCCTCCTCCTCCTTGGCCTCGGCCGCGGCCGCTTCGTCCCCGCTGGGCGCCTCCTCCGGCGGCCGCTCGGCCCCGTTCACTCCGCCGGGGCCGCCGCCTCCTCCCGCCGGGGCCGCTTCGGGCTCGGCCGCGGCCGCCGCTCCCTCCTCCTGCGGCGGCTGCAGCGGCTCCGGAGCCGCCGCGGGCTCGGCCGGGGCCGCCTCCTCCTCCTCGTCCTCCTCCTCCTCCCCGGGGGGGCCGGGCTGGGCCGGGGCCGCCTCGGGGGCCGCGGCGGCCGCTTCGTCCTCATCCGCCAGCAGCGCTTCCTCGTCCTCGTCCTCCTCCTCTTCCTCCTCCTCCTCTTCCTCCTCCTCCTCCTCCTCCTCGTCCCCTCCGTGGGGCCGCCCGCCCGGGCCTCCCGCCGGCCCCGCTTCCCCTGCGCAGCTCGAGGCCGCCGCGGCCGGGCCTCCCCCGCCGCCGCCGCCGCCGCCTTCCTCGGGCCCCGCCGCCAACATCTCGGCGTCCAGGGCCTCCTGCAGCCGCTGCGCCAGCTCCACCTTCAGCCCGCGGGCGTCCAGGCCGCGCCGGCCCAGCTCGGCCCGCAGCTCGGTCACCTTCAGCCGCTTCACGTCCATGGCGGGGCCGGTGTGCGGGGAGGGGGGGAAGGGGCCGCGGGGCGGGGGGGGGAAGGGAAGCGGAAGCGCGGGCGCGCTGAGGCGGCGGCGCCGAGGCCGGAACGCGAGGCCGGGCCGGGCCCTGAGGCCGCGGGGCGGGGACTGAGGGAGGGAAGGGGCGGAAGGAAGGGGGCGGAGAGGGGACGGGGTTGTTGGGGGGGGAGAAGGGGGCGCAGAGAGCGAGAGCGCGAGGCGGGGCCGCCGCCGCTGGCGCGGGGAGGGGGCGGCCGGAGCGCGGAGCGATCGCCGGGCCCGTCCCGCTCCCGCCGCCGCCGCCGCCGCCGCCGCCGCCTCAGCCGCGCCTGCGCCGCCGCCGCCCCTCAGCCGCGCCCCCCCGCGCGCCGCGCGCCGCCCTTCCCGCGCATGCGCCGCGCCTGCGCGCCAACACCGACCCCGCCCTCATCTCGCCACCGCGCACGCGCCGCGCACGCGCGCCGGGGAGCCCGCGCGCCGCGCGCAGGCGCCGTTCCCGCTCTCTCTTCCCCCCCCCCCCCTCTCCCCCTCAGCCCCACCTACGTGCGCAACGGTCGCTGCGAGTGTGGCGGCGGCGGCGGCGGCGGCTTCGCCTCTTCCCCTCCTGCCCTCCCCGCGCGCGGCCCGCGCCGGCCGCTCCGATTTTCTGATTGGTCCCGAGCGCGCTGTTCTGCCCAGCGACGGCGAAAAGCCGCGCTCCGATTGGTGGAGGAGGGAGAAGGGGGCGCTCGCCTCGCGCGCGGTTTCCCGCCCGCCGCGCCGCCGCCATTTTGTTTCGGTGGATGAAGTGGGGGAGAAGCGCGCGGCTCGCTGGTGGGAAGGGAGAGGGAAAAGGGTTAAAAATGTGTAAAATATAAAAAAAAAAAAGAAATAAGATTTGTTCAGTTTGAAACTTCCGCGGGCGCGGGAGAAGCTCGGAGGCGGAGACTGCGCCGCGTTTCCCTCAGGAAACCCGCGAGCCCCGCCCCCTTCGCAGCTCCTACCTCCCCTCCCAAATTCACTTAACAAAACCTTTCAAATCCCTCACGCTCTCTTTTAAACATTATTCCCATTTATCCTTATCCACATAAAACTCCGATTTCACCCAGAAAGCGCCGAAACGACGGAATTTAAGCACCAAAAGGAAGCGCGGGGAAGGCGCCGCCATTTTGCGGCGCTGTGAGGGGACGTGAGGGAAGCGCCAGCGCCGCCAGCCCCGGGCGCCTCACGGAGACCCGCGGGGCCATTTTGATAACGAACCGCGCGCTTTTCACCCACAAAACAACGACAAAACGAAACGATTTGAAACTTTAAAGCGTTTTAAATCTCTTGTTGAACCGATGGATGACCCCGAGCGGGGTGCACCGTTCCCGGAGGCACTGCAATACCGGGACGATGCGCGGGGATATCGCGATAGAGAGGGGTCCGGATCTGAGGCACAGCGGGGATATCGCGATAGAGCAGCAGAAGTTGAGTCTGTTTTTAACCCATTGGTGACCCCGAGCGGGGTGCACCGTTCCCGGAGGCACTGCAATACCGGGACCATGGACAGGGATATCGCGATAGAGAAGGGTTGAAGACTGAAGAGCAGGAATATCGCGATAGAGCAGCAGAACCTGAGTCTGTTTTTAACCGTTTGATGACCCCGAGCGGGGTGCACCGTTCCCAGAGGCACTGCAATACCGGGACCATGGGCAGGGATATCGCAATAGAGAAGGCCTGAAGACTGAAACGCAGGAATATCGCGATCGAAGTGAAGAAATTGAATCTGTTTTTAACCAGTAAAATGACCCCGAGCGGGGTGCACCGTTCCCGGAGGCACTGCAATACCGGGACGATGCGCGGAGCGGAGGGAGCAAGCTCCGGGTCCAACTCCCGAGCCCAAAAATCCGTTTAATATGAAGTCCTCTCATCGAGGACGTATCAGATATTAAACTGATAAGAACAGATACTACACTTGATCTTAGCCAAAAGGCCGAGAAGCGATGCTGGGCTCAATCCGCGCCCCGCAGCCGGCCCCGCTCGGCCCGCCCGAACCTCACGGTCACCCCCGCGCTGCCCCCGCAGCCGCCCCGAGCCGTTCCCGGGCTCTCCCCGCGCCCCCTCCCGCATTTCCCGCTCGCGCCCCGCCCGGTGCGACCCCCGTGAACCCCGAAAACCCCCGGAAAACTCTCCCGGCGTGCAATTCGCGCACCCCAGCACGGTAAATCTGCATAGCCCCGCCCCTTTATGTTAATCAGCAACCGGGCTTTGCTTATAAATCCGCGCGCCGCTTTTTTTTCCCGCCTCGCAACGTGATTGGCTGATTGCGCTCCTTTATTTGCATTGACCACGCCCCCTCTGGGTACACTCATTTGCATAACCCCGCCCCCCGCGGAGCCGGGGTGGGGGAGGAAAACGGGGACCCCCCGAACCGCCCCTCCCCCACTCCCAAAACGGCTCCGAGACCCCCAAAACGGCTCCGAGACCCCCAAAACTCCCCCGGGGGGCGGGGGGGGAACCTCGGGACCCCAAATTCTGCCCCCTCCCGGAGCGGGGGCGACCCCCGGGGGGGGGGGGGATCCCCCAATTCCCGCCCCTCACCCCTTTGGGGAGGGGTCCCTGAGGTGCCGATCCCGGAGCCCCGCGGGTTCCTCAGCGTTTATTGAGGGGAGACAAAGCCGAGACCCCCCCAAATCCCCCCGGAGGGAGCGGCCCGGGGTCTCCCGGTGTCCCCCCGGTGTCCCCCGGTCCCGCAGCGTTCTAGAACTTTCGGAAGGCGCCCACGGTGAGATCGAAGAGCCGGGGGTCGCTGAGCTGCCCGGCCTTGTCCAGCAGGAAGAAGAAGGGGCGGCCCCGCACCTTGATGGGGATGGCGGCGGCCACCTCTGCCCGGTGAGCGCGGCCGGACACGTCCCGGAGCGGCACCGTGAAGGAGCGGCGGCCCAGCCCCAGCGGCCCGGGGGTCCCGATGGTGACGGCGGAGCCGCCCCGCAGCAGCGTCACCCGGTGAACGGAGCGCAGCGGCAGCAGCCAGCCCGCCGCCAGCACCAGCGAGCCTGCGGGGACACCGAGCTCAGCACCGGAACCGAGCCCCGAGCACCGAGCCCCTGAGGGGACACCGAGCTCAGCACCGGAACCGAGCCCCGAGCACCGGAGCCCCTGCGGGGACACCGAGCTCAGCACCGGAACCGAGCCCCGAGCCCCTGCGGGGACACCGAGCTCACCACCGGAACCGAGCCCCGAGCACCGGAGCCCGAGCGGGGACACCGAGCTCAGCACCGGAGCCTCCCCCCGAGCCCTGCCCCCGCTCCCCCGCTACCGACGGTGAGGCAGGACGCCGTGAACCCGTAGCGCCATTTGTTGTCGCGGGGTCGCAGCGGATCGTCGGGACCGGGTCCGGGAGCGGGCGTGGGGCGCAGCGCCGTGAAGGCGAAGTGAGCCAGGTAGGCCCAGAAGAGCCCCTGCCCCGCGCAGAAGAGCCCCACGAGGCGGAAGAAGCGGCTGCGGTCGTGCTGGAACAGAACCACGTCCCGCGACACGGCCGCGGCCTCCAGCGCCGCCCGCGCCGCCATCACCGGCAGCGCCTCCGGTACTTCCGGGTCACGCAGCGCGTCAGCCAATCCAAAGAGGAGCCGCAGCCAATCGGCTTTCGCGTGGCGGCTCAGCCAATCAGCTGCGGCGCCAGATCGGCCTCAGCCAATCAGCTCCCGCTGCCGCGTCGCCGCCGCCGCCATGTTTGTTGCTGGCGCGTTCCCGCCCTGCCCTCAGCGCCCCCCCCCTTAAAGGCGCCGCGTCCCGAATGGGCGCGGGAGCGATCAATAATCAATAATCGATCGATTTATTTACAAAACTCGGGGGGCGGCGGGAACGGAACACGGGAGGGGCCCGGGGAGGGGGCGGGGATCTCCAACGTTCACTTGAGAAACGCGACCTCTGGAATCTTCCCTTCCAGCTGGAAAGAGAGAGAGGGGGGGTCAGGGAATGGGGGAGGGGAAATCGGGGAAAATTGGGAAAAAATTGGGAAAAAATTGGGGAAAATTTGGGGAAAAATTGGGAAAAATTTGGGAAAAAATTGGGGAAAAATTGGGGAAGAATTGGGAAAAATTTGGGAAAAAATTGGGAAAAATTTGGGGAAAAATTGGGAATGAATTGGGAAATAATTGGGAAAAATTGGGAAAAATTGGGAAAAAATTGGGAAAAATTTTGGAAAAAATTGGGAATGAATTGGGAAATAATTGGGAAAAATTGGGAAAAATTGGGAAAAAATTGGGAAAAATTTTGGAAAAAATTGGGAATGAATTGGGAAATAATTGGGAAAAATTTGGGAAAGAATTGGGAAAGAATTGGGAAAAAAAATGGGAGAAAATTGGGAAAGAATTGGGAAAAATTTGGGAAAAAATATTGGGAAAAATTTGGGTAAGAATTGGGAAAATTTGGGAAAAATTGGGAAAGAATTGGGAAATAATTGGGAAAAATTTGGGAAAGAATTGGGAAAAAAAATGGGAGAAAATGGGAAAGAATTGGGAAAAATTTTGGAAAAAATTGGGAATGAATTGGGAAATAATTGGGAAAAATTTGGGAAAGAATTGGGAATGAATTGGGAAATAATTGGGAAAAATTTGGGAAAAAATTGGGAATGAATTGGGAAATAATTGGGAAAAATTTGGGAAGGAATTGGGAAAGAATTGGGAAAAAAAATGGGAGAAAATTGGGAAAGAATTGGGAAAGAATTGGGAAAAAACTGGGAAAAATTGGGAAAAATTTGGGAAAAAATTGGGAATGAATTGGGAAAAATTTGGGAAAAAATTGGAGAAGAATTGGAAAATATTTGGGAAAAAATTGGGAAAGAATTGGGAAAACATTGGGAAAAAAATTGGGAAAAATTGGGAAAGAATTGGGAAAAATTGGGAAAATTTGGGAAAAATTGGGGAAGAATTGGGATAAAAATGAGGAAAAATTGGGAAAGAATTGGGAAAAATTTGGGAAAGAATTGGGAAAAATTGGGAAAGAATTGGAAAAAAATTGGGAAAATTGGGAAAAAAGAGGTGGGAAACGGGAAAAATGGAAATAATGGGGAAAACGGGAAAAAAATGGGTAAAAACAGGAAAAAATGGGGGAAAATGGGAGAAAATGGGAAAAAATAGGAAAAAATGGGAAAAAAGAGGGAAAAATGGGAGAAAATGGGAAAAATAGGAAATAAATGGGATAAAAATGGGGAAAATGGGATAAAACGACAATAACGGGGGAAAATGGGGAAAAAGGGGAGAAAAATTGGGGAAAAAAATGGAAAAAAACTGGGAAAAATTGGGAAAAAGCGGATAAAAAAATGGGGGGAAATGGGAAAAAATGGGAAAAAAATGGGAAAAAAGGGGAATAACTGGGAAAAAATGGGAAAAGTGGGAAAAGCAAACCTTGAGCTGGGTGAAAACCTGGCCGGCCTGGCCGTAATCCCAGTCGTTGTCCTGGAGGCACCTGAGGAACACGAAAGGGTCAGAGGAAATTTGGGAATTTTGGGGAATTTTTGGGAATTTTTGGGATTTTTTAAATTAATTTTTATGGGGATTTTTGAGAGATTTTTGGGGGATTTTTGGGGATTTTTGTGGGATTTTTTTGGATTTTCAAGAGGATTTTTTGGGATTTTCAGGAGGATTTTTTGGGATTTTCAGGGGGATTTTTTGGGATTTTCAGGGGGATTTTTGGGGATTTTTGTGGGATTTTTTTGGGATTTTTTTTGGATTTTCAGGGGGATTTTTTGGGATTTTCAGGGGGATTTTTTGGGATTTTCAAGAGGATTTTTTGGGATTTTCAGGGGGATTTTTTGGGATTTTCAGGAGGATTTTTTGGGATTTTCAGGAGGATTTTTTGGGATTTTCAGGGGGATTTTTTGGGATTTTCAGGGGGATTTTTTGGGATTTTCAAGAGGATTTTTTGGGATTTTCAGGGGGATTTTTTTGGATTTTCAAGAGGATTTTTTGGGATTTTCAGGGGGATTTTTGGGAATTTTTGTGGGATTTTTTGGGGATTTTTTTTGGATTTTCAAGAGGATTTTTTTGGATTTTCAGGGGGATTTTTTGGGATTTTCAGGAGGATTTTTTGGGATTTTCAGGGGGATTTTTTGGGATTTTCAGGAGGATTTTTTGGGATTTTCAGGGGGATTTTTTGGGATTTTTGTGGGATTTTTTGGGATTTTCAAGAGGATTTTTTGGGATTTTCAGGGGGATTTTTTGGGATTTTCAAGAGGATTTTTTGGGATTTTCAGGAGGATTTTTTGGGATTTTCAGGAGGATTTTTTGGGATTTTCAGGGGGATTTTTTGGGATTTTTTTTGGATTTTCAGGAGGATTTTTTTGGATTTTTGGGGGATTTTTTGGGATTTTCAGGAGGATTTTTTGGGATTTTCAGGGGGATTTTTTGGGATTTTCAGGGGGATTTTGGGGTGATTTTTTTGCTTTTTGGGGACTTTTTGGTGCAATTATTTTCCTTTTTTGGGGAGGTTTTTGGGGCAATTTTTTTTGCTTTTTTAGAGCGATTATTTTGATTTTTTTGGGGAGGTTTTTGGAGCAAATATTTTACTTTTTTAGGGTGATTTTTTTTTTGCTTTTTTGTGGGAGTTTTGGGGTGATTTTTTTTGCTTTTTGGGGATATTTTGGGGTGATTATTTTGCTTTTTTGGGGAGGTTTTTGGGGTGATTATTTTGCTTTTTTAGAGCGATTATTTTGATTTTTTTGGGGACTTTTTGGGGCGATTATTTTGCTTTTTTGGAGCAAATATTTCACTATTTTGGGGACATTTTTGGGGCAATTTTTTTCTTTTTTGGAGCTATTTTTTTGCTTTTTTGCGGACGTTTTTGGGGCAATTTTTTTGCTTTTTTGGGGTGATTTTTTCCTTTTTTGGGGCAAATTTCAGGGATTTGTGACTCACTTCTGGGACCACTCGAGGTTCATGCCCGACTGCAGGCGAAGGCCGCCAGCATCTCCTGCTGCTCCCGGGGCATTTTGGGGATAATTTGCTCTTTTTTGGGGCGATTATTCTGGATTTCTTGGGAGGTTTTTGGAGTGAATATTTTGATTTTCTGGGGTGATTATTTTGGTTTTTTGGGGACTTTTTGGGGCAATTATTTTCCTTTTTTGGGGAGGTTTTTGGAGTGAATATTTTGATTTTCTGGGGTGATTATTTTGATTTTTTGGGGGACATTTTGGAGCAATTATTTTCCTTTTTTGGGGAGGTTTTCAGGGTGATTTTTTTTTCTTTTTTGGGGTGATTATTCTGGATTTCTGGGGAGGTTTTTGGAGTGAATATTTTGGTTTTCTGGGGTGATTATTTTGGTTTTTTGGGGACTTTTTGGAGCGATTTTTTTGCTTTTTTGGGGCAATTTTTTTCTTTTTCTGGAGCGATTATTTTGGTTTTCTGGGGAGGTTTTTGGAGTGAATATTTTGCTTTTCTGGGGTGATTATTTTGGTTTTTTGGGGACTTTTTGGGGCGAATTTTTTCCTTTTTTGGGGAGGTTTTTGGGGCAATTTTTTTTCTTTTTTGCAGCAATAATTTTGGTTTTCTGGGGGGGTTTTGGGGGTGATTTTTTTGCTTTTTTGGGGCAAATTCCAGGGATTTGTGACTCACTTCTGGGACCACTCGAGGTTCATGCCCGACTGCAGGCGAAGGCCGCCAGCATCTCCTGCTGCTCCCGGGGCATTTTGGGGATAATTTGGTCTTTTTTGGGGCGATTATTCTGAATTTCTAGGGAGGTTTTTGGAGTGAATATTTTGATTTTCTGGGGTGATTATTTTCATTTTTTGGGGACTTTTTGGGGCAATTATTTTCCTTTTTTGGGGAGGTTTTTGGAGTGAATATTTTGATTTTCTGGGACAATTTTTTTGCTTTTTTGGGGACATTTTTGGGTCGATTTTTTTGCTTTTTTGGGGTGAATTTCAGGGATTTGTGACTCACTTCTGGGACCACTCGAGGTTCATGCCCGACTGCATGGCGAAGGCCGCCAGCATCTCCTGCTGCTCGGCCGTCAGCGTGGGCACGGGGCTGGAGGAGGGCGTGGGCGCCGGCAGAGCGAAGGCTTTGCGCAGCTCCTCGGGGCTGGCCCCGCGCACAAACAGCTCATCATTGACGATGCACAGCCTGGGAGGGGAAAACGGGGAAAAACGGGGGAAAAACGGGGGGAAAATGGGGAAAAACGGGGGGAAAATGGGATTTATGGGGGGGAAATGGGGAAAAATGGGGGGAAAATGGGATTTATGGGGGGGAAAATGGGGAAAAACGGGGGGAAATGGGGAAAAACGGGGGGAAAATGGGGAAAAACGGGGGGAAACGGGGAAAAACGGGGGGAAACGGGGAAAAACGGGGGGAAAATTGGGAAAAATGGGGGGAAATTTGGATTTATGGGGGGAAAATGGGGAAAAATGGGATTTATGGGGGGGAAATTGGGATTTATGGGGGAGAAATGGGGTTTGGGAGAGGGGAAATGGGGAAAAACGGGGGGAAATTGGGATTTATGGGGGGGAAATTGGGATTTATGGGGGGAAAATGGTGAAAAAATGGAAAATTGAGATTTATGGGGGGAAAATGGGGAAAAACGGGGGGAAAATGGGATTTATTGGGGGGAAAATGGGATTAATGGGGGGAAAATGGGGAAAAATGGGGGGAAAATGGGATTTATGGGGGGAAAATGGGGAAAAACGAGGGGAAAATTGGAAAAACGGGGGGAAAATTGGGATTTATGGGGGGAAAATTGAGATTTATGGGGGAAATGGGGTTTGGGAGAGGGGAAATGGGGAAAAATGGGGAAATTGGGATTTATGAGGGGAAAATTGAGATTTATGGGGGAAAATTGAGATTTATGGGGGGAAAATTGAGATTTATGGGGGGGAAATGGGGAAAAACGGGGGAAATTGGGATTTATGGGGGGAAATGGGGTTTGGGAGGGGGGAAATTGGGATTTATGGGGGAAAAATTGGGATTTGGGGGGGAGAAATGGGGTTTGGGAGGAGAGAAATGGGGTTTGGGAGAGGGGAAATGGGGTTGGGGGCAGAAAATTGAGATTTATGGGGGAAAAATTGGGATTTGGGGGGATAAATGGGGTTTGGGGGGAGAAAATTGAGATTTATGGGGGAAAAAAAAGAGGATTTGGAGGAAACAAATTGGGATTTTTGGGGAAAGAATGGGGATTTTGGGTGAGAATGGGGATTTTGGGTGAAGAATGGGGATTTTGGGTGAAGAATGGGGATTTTGGGTGAAGGCAGAGGAGGAAGAAGACGCTCACCCGCTGTTCCCGGCCGGCACCGCGATGAACATCCGCGTGAAAGCGCGAACGGAATCCCGGGATTTGCCGTCCACTGAGGGCAGAGCAGGGCAGGAGTGAGGGGTGGGAATGGGGAAAAAAAGGGGGAAAAAGGGGGAAAAAAGGGGGAAAAAGGGGGGAAAAAATGAGGAAAAATGGGGGCAAAAAGGAGGGAAAAAGGGGGGAAAAAAAGGGGAAAAAGGGGAGGAAAAAGGGGGAAAAAGGGGGAAAAAATGAGGAGAAATGGGGGCAAAAAGGAGGGAAAAAGGGGGGAAAAAAGGGGAAAAAGGGGAGGAAAAAGGGGGGAAAAAATGAGGAGAAATGGGGGCAAAAAGGAGGGAAAAAGGGGGGAAAAATGGGTGAAAGGGGGGAAAATAGAGAGGAAAAGTGGGAGAAAAAAGGAAAAAAAGGGGGGAGAAAAAGGGGGAGAAAAGGGAGAAAAAAGGTCGGGGAAGTGAGGGGAGAATCAGGAAAATGTGGGGGGAAAATGGGGAGAAAAAGGGGGAAAAGTGGGGAGAAAAGGGGGAAAAAAGGGGGGAAAAATGAGGAAAATGGGGGCAAAAATGAGGGAAAAAGGGGTGGAAAAAAAAGGGGAAAAAGGGGGGGAAAAAGGAGGGAAAAAGGGGGGAAAAATGGGGGAAAGGGGGGGAAAACAGAGAGGAAAAGTGGGGGGAAAATGGGGAAAATGTGGGGGGAAAAGGGGGAGAAAAAAGGAAAGAAAGGGGGGGGGAAAAAGGGGGGAAAAAGGGGGGGAAGAATCAGGAAAATGTGGGGGAAAAATGGGGAGAAAAAAGGGGGAAAAGGGGGGAGAAAAAAAAGGGAAAAATTGGAGAAAAAGGGGGGGAAAAGGGGAGAGAATCAGGAAAATGTGGGGGGAAAATGGGGGGGAAAAGGGGAAGAAAAAGGGGAAAAATGGGGAGAAAAAAAGGGGAGGATTGGAGAAAAAGGGGGGGAATGGGGGAAAAAAAGGGGGAAAAGTGGGGGGAGAATCAGGACAATGTGGGGGAAAAGGGGGAGAAAAAGGGGAAGAAAAAAGGAAAAAAAGGGGGAGAAAATGGGGAGAATCAGGAAAATGTGGGGGAAAATAGGGGGAAAAGGGGAAGAAAAAAGGGAAAAAAGGGGAAAAATGGGGAGAAAAAAAGGAAAAATTGGAGAAAAAGGGGGGAGAATCAGGAAAATGTGGCGGAAAAGGGGGAGAAAATGGGGAAGAAAAAGGGAAAAAAGGGGGAAAAAGGAGGGAGAAAAGGGAGAGAGAATCAGGAAAATGTGGGGGGAAAATGGGGAGAAAACGGGGGAAAAGGGGGGAGAAAATGGGAGGAAAAAAGGGGGAAAAAGGAGGGAGAAAAGGGAGAGAGAATCAGGAAAATGTGGGGGAAAAGGGGGAGGGAAAAGTGGGAAAATGGGGGAGAAAAAAAGGGAAAAATTGGGGAAAAATGGGGGAAAAAGGAGGAGGGAAAAGTGGGAAAAGAAAGGGAAAGGAGAGAAAATGGGAGGACAAAAACAAGGAAGGGAAAAGGGGGTGAGGAAAAAAGAGGAGAAGAGGGAAAAAAAGCAAAAAATTAATAAAGAAGAGGAAAAAGGGAATAAAGAAGAGAAGGAAAGAGGGAAAAAGAGGGGAAAAGAAAGGAAAAAGGAAAAAGGGAAAAGAAAGAAAGAAAAAGGAATAAAAAAGAGGGAAAATAGGAGGAAAAACAGGAAAAAAAGTGGAAAAGAAGAGGAAAAAATGAAGAAAAAATAGGGAAAAAATAAGGGAAAAAAGGTGGGAAGAAAGAAAGAATGGAATAAAAAAAGATAAAAAAAAGAATAAAAAAAGAGGAAAAAGAAAGAAAAAAGGGAAAAAATAAGGAAAAAAAGGAGAAAAAAAAGGAGGGAAAAAAGGAATAGAAAAGAGGAAAAAAAAATAAAAAAAGAGGAAAAAAGGAAGAAAAAAGGGGGAAAAATAAGGAAAAAAAGGAGAAAAAGAAGAGAAGAAAGAATAGGAAAAAAAAGAAGAAAAAAGAGGAAAAAAGGAAAAAGGAAAGGAAGAAAAAAGGAGAAAAAAGGACAAAAGAGAAAAAAAGAGGGAAAAAGAAAAAAAAGAGAAAAAAAAAAAAAAAAGAAAAAAAGGAAGAAAAAAGGGGAAAAATAAGGGAAAAAAAAAGGAGAAAAAGAAGAGGAAGAAAGGAATAAAAAGAGGAAAAAAAAGAATGAAAAAAGAGGAAAAAAGGAAGAAAAAAGGGGGAAAAATAAGGGATAAAAAAAGAGGAAAAAAGGAGGAAAAAAAAGGAGGAAGAATGGAATAAAAAAGAGGAAAAAAAGAATAAAAAGAGGAAAAAAGGAAGAAAAAAGGGAGAAAAATAAGGAAAAAAAAAGGAGGAAAAAAAGGAGGGAAGGAATAAAAGATGAAAAAAAGAATAAAGAGGAAAAAAGGAAGAAAAAGGGGGAAAAATAAGGGATAAAAAGAGGAAAAAGGAAGAAAAAAGGAGGAAGAATGGAATAAAAAAGAGGAAAAAAGAATAAAAAAGAGGAAAAAAGGAAGAAAAAGGGGGAAAATAAGGAAAAAAAAGGAGGAAAAAAGGAGGGAAGAAAGGAATAAAAAAGAAAAAAAATAAAAGAGGAAAAAAGGGGGAAAAATAAGGAAAAAAAGGAGAAAAAAAGGAGGGAAGAAAGGAATAGAAAAGAGGAAAAAGAATAAAAAAAGAGGAAAAAAGGAAGAAAAAAGAGGAAAAATAAGGGGAAAAAAGGAGAAAAGAAGACGAAGAAAAGAATAAAAAAGAGGAAAAAAAAGAAGAAAAAAAGAGGAAAAAAGGAGAAAAAAGGGGGAAAAATAAGGAAAAAAAGGAGGAAAAAAGGAGTGAAGAAAGGAATAGAAAAGAGGAAAAAAGAATAAAAAAGAGGAAAAAAGGAAGAAAAAAGGGGTAAAAATAAGGGAAAAAAAAGGAGAAAAGAAGAGGAAAAGAGGAAAAAAGGAAGAAAAAAGGGGTAAAATAAGGAAAAAAAGGAGAAAAAGAAGAGAAGAAAGGAATAAAAATGAGGAAAAAAGAATAAAAAAAGAGGAAAAAGGAAGAAAAAGGGAGAAAATAAGGAAAAAAGGAGCAAAAAAGGAGTGAAGAAAGGAATAAAAAAGAGGAAAAAAGAATAAAAAAGAGGAAAAAAGGAAGAAAAAAGGGGTAAAATAAGGGAAAAAAAGGAGAAAAGAAGAGGAAGAAAGGAATAAAAAAGAGGAAAACAAAGAAGAAAAAGAGGAAAAAAGGGGGAAAAATAAGGAAAAAAGGAGGAAAAAAGGAGTGAAGAAAGGAATAAAAAGAGGAAAAAAAAGAATAAAAAAGAGGAAAAAATGAAGAAAAAAAGGGAAAAAATAGGAAAAAAAGGAGGAATAAAAGGAGTGAAGAAAGGAATAAAAAGAGGAAAAAAGAATAAAAAAAGAGGAAAAAGGAAGAAAAAGGGGTAAAAATAAGGGAAAAAAAGGAGGAAAAAGGAGGGAGAAAGGAATAAAAAAGAGGAAAAAAGAATAAAAAAAGAGGAAAAAGGAAGAAAAAAGGGGGAAAATAAGGGATAAAAGAGGAAAAAGGAAGAAAAAGGAGGAAGAATGGAATAAAAAAGAGGAAAAAAAGAAGAAAAAGAGGAAAAAAGGAAGAAAAAAGGGGGAAAAATAAGGAAAAAAAGGAGGAAAAAAGGAGGGAAGAAAGGAATAAAAAAGAAAAAAAAATAAAAAGAGGAAAAAGGGGAAAAATAAGGAAAAAAAGGAGGAAAAAAAGGAGGGAAGAAAGGAATAAAAAGAGGAAAAAAGAATAAAAAAGAGAAAAAAGGAAGAAAAAAGGGGGAAAAATAAGGGAAAAAAATCGAGAAAAAGAAGAGGAAGAAAGGAATAAAAAAGAGGAGAAAAAGAAAAAAAGAGGAAAAAAGGAATTAAAAAAAGGAAAAAAAACGAGAAAAAAAAGCAAAAATCCAAGTGGGAACTCACCTTCCTTAAAAATGCCGTGGACGTGAAGCAGAGCAGCGTGTTCTGGAATAGAGGGGGGGTGAGGAGGGGCTCCCAGGGAATTCCAGAGGGAATTCCAGAGGGAATTCCAGCTTTTCCAGAGGCCCCAGGGGTCTCCTCTCACCGTCTGGGCACAGATGTCCACCACGAAGGAGTTGACGTCGTGCTGGGTCTTGGGCAGCTCGTTGAGAAACGCCACCACGTTGAGCCTCGTGTGCTTGAGCAGCTTGAAACGCATGGCTGGGGAGGGAGAAATGCCAAAAAAAACCTCAAAACTGCCCAAAAATCCCCTCCTGAAATCCCTGGGAAAGTCTTGCCTGAAATCCCCATGAAAAACTTCACCAAAAAAAAAAAAATCTCAAAATGTGCATGAAAAAAAATGGAAATGGGTTCAAAAAATCTTCAAAAGATCTTCGAGGAAAACATCAAAAACTCCCCAAAAAATTCTGTAAAAAACCTCAAAACTGCCCAAAAATCCCATCCTGAAATCCCTGGGAAAGTCTTGCCTGAAATCCCCATTAAAAACTTCACAAAAAACAAAAAAAATTCAAAATGTGCACCAAAAAAAATGGAAATGGGTTCAAAAAATCTTAAAAAGGTCCTCGAGAAAAACATCAAAAACTCCTCAAAAAAACCTCAAAACTCCCCAAAAATCCCATCCAGAAATCCCTGGGAAAGTCTTGCCTGAAATCCCCATAAAAGGTTCATCAGAAAAAAAAATAAATTAAAAAAAATGGAAATGAGTCCAAAAAATCTTCAAAAGATCTTGGAGGAAAACATCAAAACCTCCTCAAAAACACCTCAAAACTGCCCAAAAATCCCCTCCTGAAATCCCTGGGAAAGCCTTGCCTGAAATCCCCATGAAAAACTTCACCAAAAAAAAAAAATCTCAAAATGTGCATTAAAAAAAATGGAAATGGGTTCAAAAAATCTTCAAAAGGTCCTCAAGGAAAACATCAAAAACTCCTCAAAAAAAACCTCAAAACTGCCCAAAAATCCCATCCTGAAATCCCTGGGAAAGCCTTGCCTGAAAATCCCCATGAAAAACTTCACAAAAAACAAAAAAAAATTCAAAATGTGCACCAAAAATAAAAATGGAAATGAGTCCAAAAAATCTTCAAAAGGTCCTTGAGAAAAACATCAAAAACTCCTCAAAAAAACCTGAAAACTGCCCAAAAATCCTGTCCAGAAATCCCTGGGAAAGTCTTGCCTGAAATCCCCATGAAAAACTTCATAAAAAACAAAAAAAATTCAAAATGTGCACCAAAAAAAATGGAAATGGGTTCAAAAAATCTTCAAAAGATCTTCGAGGAAAACATCAAAAGCTCCCCAAAAAATTCTGTAAAAAAACCTCAAAACTGCCCAAAAATCCCATCCTGAAATCCCTGGGAAAGTCTTGCCTGAAATCCCCATGAAAAACTTCACCAAAAAAAAAAAAAATCTCAAAATGTGCATGAAAAAAATGGAAATGGGTTCAAAAAATCTTCAAAAGGTCCTCAAGGAAAACATCAAAAACTCCTCAAAAAAACCTCAAAACTGCCCAAAAATCCCCTCCAGAAATCCCTGGGAAAATCTGCCCAAAATCCCCATGAAAAACTTCATAAAAAACAAAAAAAAATCAAAATGTGCACCAAAAAAAAGGGAAATGAGTAAAAAAAAATCTTTAAAAGATCCTTGAGGAAAACACTAAAAAAGCTCCCCAAAAATTATCCAAAAACACCTCAAAACTCCCCAAAAATCCCCTCCTGAAATCCCTGGGAAAGCCTTGCCTGAAATCCCCATGAAAAACTTCACCAAAAAACAAAAAAAATTCAAAATGTGCACCAAAAAAAATGGAAATGGGTTCAAAAAATCTTCAAAAGGTCCTTAAGGAAAACACCAAAAGCTCCCCAAAAATTATCCAAAAACACCTCAAAACTGCCCAAAAATCCCATCCTGAAATCCCTGGGAAAGCCTTGCCCGAAATCCCCATGAAAAAGTTCATCAGAAAAAAAATTAAATTAAAAAAAAATGGAAATGAGTCCAAAAAATCTTCAAAAGGTCCTTGAGAAAAACATCAAAAACTCCCCAAAAAAACCTCAAAACTCCCCAAAAATCCCCTCCTGAAATCCCTGGAAAAATCTGCCCAAAAATCCCCATTAAAAGGTTCATCAAAAAAAATATAAAATTCAAAATGTGCACCCAAAAAAATGGAAATGGGTCCAAAGATCCTTGAGGAAAACATCAAAAGCTCCCAAAAAAATTCTGCAAAAAAACCTCAAAACTGCCCAAAAATCCCCTCCTGAAATCCCTGGGAAAGCCTTGCCTGAAATCCCCATGAAAAACTTCACAAAAAACAAAAAAAATTCAAAATGTGCACCAAAAAACATGGAAATGGGTCCCAAAAAATCTTCAAAAGATCTTGGAGGAAAACATCAAAACCTCCCCAAAAACACCTCAAAACTGCCCAAAAATCCCCTCCTGAAATCCCTGGGAAAGTCTTGCCAGAAATCCCCATTAAAAAGTTCATCAGAAAAAAATTAAATTTAAAAAAAAAATGGAAATGAGTCCAAAAAATCTTAAAAAGGTCCTTGAAGAAAACATCAAAAGCTCCTCAAAAAAACCTCAAAACTGCCCAAAAATCCCATCCTGAAATCCCTGGGAAAGTCTTGCCTGAAATCCCCATGAAAAACTTCACCAAAAAAAAATTAAATTTAAAATGTGCACAAAAAAAAATGGAAATGGGTCCCAAAAATCTTAAAAAGGTCCTTGAGGAAAACATCAAAAACTCCCCAAAAATTATCCAAAAACACCTCAAAACTCCCCAAAAATCCCCTCCTGAAATCCCTGGGAAAGCCTTGCCTGAAATCCCCATAGAAAGGTTCACAAAAATAAATAAAATGTCCCCAAATAAAATGGAAATGAGTCCAAAAAACCTTCAAAAGATCCTTGAGGAAAACATCAAAAACTCCCCAAAAAATTATGTAAAAAAACCTCAAAACTGCCCAAAAATCCCCTCCTGAAATCCCTGGGAAAGTCTTGCCTGAAATCCCCATTAAAAAGTTCATCAGAAAAAAAATTAAATTAAAAAAAATGGAAATGAGTCAAAAAAATCTTAAAAAGGTCCTCGAGAAAAACATCAAAAACTCCTCAAAAAAACCTGAAAACTGCCCAAAAATCCCCTCCTGAAATCCCTGGGAAAGCCTTGCCTGAAATCCCCATGAAAAACTTCATCAAAAAAAAATTAAATTAAAAAAAAATGGAAATGAGTCCAAAAAATCTTAAAAAGGTCCTTGAGGAAAACACCAAAAACTCCCCAAAAAAACCTCAAAACTGCCCAAAAATCCCCTCCTGAAATCCCTGGGAAAGCCTTGCCTGAAATCCCCATGAAAAACTTCACAAAAAACAAAAAAAATTCAAAATGTGCACAAAAAAAAATGGAAATGAGTCCAAAAAATCTTAAAAAGGTCCTCGAGGAAAACACCAAAAACTCCTCAAAAACACCTCAAAACTGCCCAAAAATCCCCTCCTGAAATCCCTGGGAAAGCCTTGCCTGAAATCCCCATTAAAAAGTTCATCAGAAAAAAAATTAAATTAAAAAAAAATGGAAATGAGTCCAAAAAATCTTAAAAAGGTCCTCAAGGAAAACACCAAAAGCTCCCAAAAAATTATCCAAAAAAACCCAAAACTGTCCCAAAAACCCCTTA